>NC_052672.1:10546634-10855616 GCF_016802725.1 Solenopsis invicta | reverse complement strand
AAGTATGACACAAAACTTAAAAGATATATATTTTGAAGACCCTATTGCTGAACGAATTAATCGAAAATTTCGCAGGCAATTTTAATTTATGCACAGCGGAGAATCTGATAATAATAAATCGAAAATTTGATAACTTTTAATCCATCTTTTTATATAGCTCGCTGCGCATTCTACGCGATTAGTACAAACTGTGAAAAAAAATGTTCAAGATTTGTGGTAGCCCGTATGTTGCTACGAAGCGATTTCTAAATCCATTAATTACAATATGCAATAGTTGATCATTGACGAGTTCAATAAGACGATTGCCGGGGCTTATAGGATAATCCACTGCGCCCGGGGGATCTGATGAAATATCGCGACATCGTAAGACGCAAATATAGCCCGAAGTGGACGATGATTTATTACGTCAATGTAATTACCGTCGGGCCTGGCGATACTTGCTTGGCAACAAATAACTCGTGTGCAGCAAAGATCTCCGCATCTTACGTCGAGAACATAATTACTCGGGATATTCGCGGAAATCGATCTCATCGCTCATTGATCTTGCCGTTGAGATCTTGCAGGGAGAAACTGAGGGTACCGTCGATCAAATTTACGAGCGCCGCGCCGCCGCCACGTGACCCGCTTTCGCACACAAAATAGTTTTGACGTTATTTCGCGCCGAGAATACTCGACATATATTACTGCGCTCCCCTTGTCCGTGATGAGTGACGGAACTGGATATCAGAATAACACAGACATTATTCTGATATTATTCTGATGAAATGTATAAAAGAAACTTCAATTCTTTGAACAATCGCAAATCGTCAGACATTTGTAAAAATAAAAAAAAAAATATTAATTTTAATTTTTAAAAATTAATTTCCTCTAAAATGTAATATGTAATTATATTATTTAATATATTATATACAATATATATTATTATATATTACATTATTATTAGGCATTAAGATGCGCTGCAAGCCGATATTGGCTCTTTCTTTATGTTTAATATTGTTTATAAACTTATAACAAAAAATTGTTATCTACTATCCTCCCAATATGGAAAGGTAACGTAAAGTAACATCCTATTCCCTTTTTTTTTTTACTTCGCTGTGTAACAAACGATTGCTCTCGTTCTCGAGGCTCTCGTGAGAGATCGGTCCAATATCGAACACATCCGCGAAGTCGTTCGGTACGTACGAAATGAAATCGCGCGGCCGGAGGCTGCGAAAAATTCGCTCGCTCGCTCGCTTCCGCGCGCGCGCGCGGCCGGCAATGCGTAACGGCCGCAATTTGTAATCAAGATTTATATACGGCCGAGCGGAACTTCCGGCCCGACTCCCGTACCTTTTACGCACGGCAGCAACCCGCAGGCGAACCGAGTTGCCACTTGATCCCGAAAGTAAGCGGGGCTAATGTTACGCCCGCTACAAGTCAGGTGCTGCATGCGAAGAGTAGCCACCTTTGAAGGCGGCAGAAGCTCTCTTTTCCCTCCCCCTCCCTCCCCCTCCTATCCATCCTCTCGTCGAAAAGTCATCTTGAAGAACGCGCGCGGCCAACATCCGCAACGGAGATGCGATGAATGGACACCGGATAATCCTTTCTCACCCGATCTCTTCGGACCCGGACGACCGCCGGCGAGCCACATGCATCGTGCAGAAGCGTAAAAAGCGTACCTAACGACCGCACTTCCACAGCTTTGATTTTCGGTAGTCGTGAGAGTGAAAGAGAGAGAGAAAAAGAGAGAGAGAGAGAGTAAAAGTCTCTTCATGCTCGAGTATTTCTTTACTGAAGTGTCATCGCGCGAAATTTCGATTTTTTCTAACGGATCCTTGAACAGTTTTTTATTATTAGAGAATTAACATACAATCCGACAAAACACGTAACGATTTCGCTTGGACAATGTAAGCAGAAAATCGCTGATAATTTACATACGTACATTGATTACGTTAACTAAAATAACAATTTTTGTAAATTTCGTTCAATTTAAATTTTGTACTTTGAAGAAGACCGGTTATTAAAAACCATTGGCAAAAACATCTAGCACGGATTCATAAGCCCGATTATCGCATACCTTTGAATTATATTCACACGAGCCTTATTCTCTATTGTTAATTAGAGAATTAAATTATTAGTGAGTACGATCGATCACGTGAATTCACGTTGACAATAAACTTTCGAATTTTTCCAAGCCTTTCCCCGGCATGCCGTAGTCAAAAGACGTAGGATGCTGTTGAAGCGCAGCAAAAGTAAAAAAATCTCGGATAAAGTAGCCTCACGTAAGTAGCGTCACGTGTTGAACTACTGCCTTGCTCCGGATTCCGCGGCTTTCTGTGGAATATGGGTGACGATCTAGAAATATCCTGCGGAAACGGTTTTTGTTCCAAACAACAGTCTAGAAGAGTAAAGTCCCGGATTTCAGTCCCCCTTTTTCAATCGAGTTCCTCGCTTGCCTTTTCAATATCGCGCCTTTGAGACGGAAGAAAAACCGAGAATGGCCGCGAGAAAATATCGAGTCCCCTCGTAAAAAAAAAAAACCCTTTGACGCTCTTTGACGACGATCGTGTGTTTGGGCAGCGTGTTGGGCAACATGTAATTTCTCGGAGCGCACAATCCTCACGCCTGCGAAATATTTCACAAAGAGCGATGTGAAGTGGCGAGAGAGGGGGGGGGGGGGCTTAGTCGAAACCGGTAAAAAAACTCCCGTTAACGCGTGTACGCAGTATATTCGCGTCCGCGTTTAACGTTATTTTTTCAACAATTGAATAACGCATGATTACCACAAATTGCGAGGCAACCGGCCCTGCCCGGCAGTAAAGGAGGCATTTTTTTCTTGCTTTGCTGATATTCGGGCTCTTCCTTTGCGTTCAAGAAAAAAATAATTGTAAGTGATTGATGTGTAAGCGATTTAAGCGATTTACTTGTCATTCTGATTGAAAGAGAATATATTTGATTATACAAATTAATTTTTAACAATATAATTAGATAACTGAACATGAAATTCAGTAAGAAAAATAACACTTTTATCTCAAATAATTATAACGATATTGGCATAAGCTCGATATTAATTCTTATCGAAATCTTTTATTATTGCTACACCAATTTCGTATCTCTCGACTCTATTATAATAACGAGAATTTTCTACGGTGTATCTTTGTGCATGATCGATGTATCACATAGCGTATGATCTTGAATTCTGTTTCAACGTGTTCTTTTGGCGCCTCGATTGTCTTGGCACCGACTTAGCGGATTGCGCGCGTTCTCGTTACTCTAAACCAGAGGTTCTCATCTATTCAATTGCGGAATGTTATGATACATGAATAAAATTGTGAATCAAATTGTTCTCCAAAATAATGTCAGAGAAAAAAAAATGTGATAATCTTGTCAACAATTAAAATTTATCTTTCTATCCAATTTTATATATTTCACACCACGTGTAATTCAAAAGATAGGCGTGTTTCCATTTCTGCATCAAGTGCGCTTTGTTTAGGACAATAAAGCACAGCTTCGCGATGACACCTCTACTCTAAATATACGTAACGCTGGCGTAACTTCAGATGCCGAGTTTTCTCCTACTTATCGTTTTTGCTGATCCAAATATAACGTTCTCGAGAGCATGACTGTTACATGCGTCTAGATACATTTAACCCTTTTCCTCATTGCATCTTCCACGAATTTTCTCTTAAAGATTTTTCAAACGGCTGACACTTATAGTCAACCTAACGTTGACAACTATACTCTTATAACAAATTATTAATTGCACAAAGTTACATCTTCAAATTATACATAGCTATTTTTTTTCTCGATATATTTTAAAAAAGTCATTAAAATTAGTAATACTAATCATGACGATTAACTTCCTGAAGACCGGCATACTTTTGAATGATTTTTACAATTTTAGACTTAAAATTTTGTTGACTACATATTTCTAGAATAACAATTTAACAGCAGTAAAAGCATTTTATAAAAAAAAAATGTAAAAACGTTATTATATCAAAATTCACTTAAATCTTCAAAAGTCGATATATCAGCTTCCGATTTCTTAATCACAAAAAAATTGTTTAAGTTTTAAATACTGAATATGAGAAAGAAACTAAAAGAAACAAACATAACGTGTCAATTAAATGGCACATTACGCAATACACAAATCTGGCTTTAAAGTATAGAATTCGAAAAGTAATTAAATGCTAATTTAAAAAATTTAGAATAATGTATTCTTGTGTCTTCTATTGCCATCTGATCTTTTTTTAAAAACTCGCGAATCACATGAGAATATACGTGGATGTATATATCAATTTGTTGCTAATTGATTGTCGACATTTGCATTATGAAAGAAATAATTTTACCAGAGAGACAGAATATAAATTTAAAAGTAAAAAATTCGAAAAATTTTTCCATCAATAAAATTCCATGAAAAATCGTGATTTTCAAGGTAGAAAAAAATTCTCTGAAAATTTCAAGTTTTTCCCAGTTTGTCCCGTTAGCGAACGCATAATAAACAGTGAAATAAATGCAAGTATTTGCATCGTTACACTTGCAATTTCAATGAGTTAAATACTCTCGCGCAACGATATGGCCCTCGCATTCACGCGACGGACACGCGGCCGGCGCGAGCTGTTGGGGGCAGGACGGACGCCGCGCCGGTGACGTCGCCCTCTTAACGCAGCCACGTGTTGAAGAAGAAATCTCCGTGCGCGGGCCGGAATGCCGTGCGTGCAAAGAGCCAGCCGGAGGTTTCGGAGGTGGAAGAGAGGGACGCGGAGGGAGAAGGAGAGCCGCCCGTATAACTCGTGCAGCCCACGAGCGGGCTCCGATGCACATGCTCGATATTCCCATGGATTCGCCGCCTTATGGCGGCCGTGGACAGCGTAGGTCCGGTCGTCTTCCCACCCCTGCCTCCGTCTTTCCACCCTTCGCGCCGCCGGCCGTCCTCCTTCCTCCAGCGTTCGAGCTCTCTTTCCAAACACCACAAGGATTCCCCCCTCGAGCCTCCTTCGCGCGGACCACGAGCGCGGCGTGTGTATAGGCACGCACATGTCCCGAATTCCCACAGTCTTCTCGCTCGTAAGAAAAAAAAAGGAAGAAGAAAAAGAAAGAGAGAGGCACGCATCGCCGTCACCTTGTGGGAGAGATCCCGGGAAAGGACGAAGGAGGTGCGCGCGTTCCTGTGCCTCCGCAACGTGCATACGCACACGTACGCGCGTGTGCGGAGAATCGGGAACCGATCGTCGCCACGTGCACTCACGTGCGCGCCCTTTTGCCGCGCTTTCTCGGGACCCGACGCGTCGCGCCGCGCCGGCCGCCCGTCTTTTCAAAACTGCCCGCGCGATGGATCGACGGGATAGGTGTTCTTTTCTTTTCTTTTTGTTCGCGACACACGCATGAGCGATTTAGGCATTCCGTCAGACCGCGCCGAAACGTGGCGGGATTAATCGGCCTACCCTCGGAATGTTAACAAGAAATTTAGATCGATCGCCCGGCAGAGGAGAGAATTTTGGCGCGATAAATCGTAACAGCGTCGCATCGCCATTTGCGGTAAGCGGTAACAACCAATTATGGATACGCATGCATAATAATATCGTTATAAATTCCCCTTCAGCTTTTTAACGGGATTCCGTAAGTTTCGAATAAAAGTAAGGTCGCTGATTTAACATCTATATATTTTCTCTTGAATTTGTCGGTCTCTTTGTCAGTTTAATTTGGAATAAACACATGACTACTTAATTATTTTACGAGTCAAAATATATAAAAATATATAAAAATTCTTTTATAAATATAAAGGACCAAATGTTTATGGGCTTTTAGCCTCCTGAGGACAGGCAAATTTTTGGACGGCATTTTTACAGTTTTAGATTTAAAATTTTGTTGACTACATCATTGCAAAAAAAGAGGCGCCATTTCAGAATCAATATGTCAATTAAATTTTTTGTCCACATTTGAGCTTTATATTATTACATATTTCCAAAATTATAAATTTACTTAAATCGTCAAAAGTCGATATATTGACTTCCGGTCCTCTAGAGTTTAATCCACCCCTTTATACTAAAATGATAAAACTGCTTCAATTACAAAATTTTTTAATTGTATATATATATATATATATATATATATATATATATACATAAAATTTATAAAATATTTTTTCACTAATTAGTAAATGTTTTATGACCGACAATTTTTAATAAAATAACATATCATCAGAAAAAAAAGAATGTTATTATTTTAAGTTTCTGCCGGAGGGACGAATGTTGAGTTGGACGTATAATACTTATCACCCCGCACACGTACTGACAACTTAATCACGGAAGTTACGTCGTTATAAAACTGATAACTGAAACTTGACTACAAAATTGACTATAAAATTGCATTAAAATGACGTCAATGCCGCATTATGCGATAAATCGCGAAAATTTGCATCGGCAAGATTAGATAAATATTTATGGACGATGATGGGTCTTTCATCTTGCGCGAAACATGTACTTATTACGAGCTTCTAGTATCTTGACGACTCCGGAGAAGCATTGCGGAGCATCGTAATTTTGAAGCTTAAAACGCCATAAACAAAACTTAATCGTATCATTCCTCCCGCGGTATCTACAAAATAATAAGCAATGCGTTTCGCTTCATAAATTTCTGATTATATCCGTGTAAGTAGGGAAGGTACAGCCGACATTTTTGCGAAATTAATCGCCTTGTTGAAGCAATTAATATTATCCGGTCCGATCACGCGTATCGCGCATGTAACTCCGCAGTAATCTCAGACGAGAGAAGGGCGAATCTCGTTGCGGAAAACAGTATAAATTAAGGCCCCGATCAGGTAGCTACACGGCCTATCTACCGCATCTCTCATGTAGTTATCAAGATGAGCAGGCTACATTGATTACAGAAATATTGCTGACCGTGCTAATTACAGCATATATTGCGCGGCCAAGCTAATTAACATAATTTGGTTAGCTACATAAAATATTAAGAAATGTTGCAGAGTTTTCTTAATATATGATAAAGTAACGTTACAAGCATATAGATTACTGCAGCTTCATCTAAATCTCCCTCACGATAATTATCGCAAATATTGTGCGGAAAGAAGCGGAATGTTTACAAAAATTACCCTGGCGATACATTGATAACGTGTTTCTTTCAAAGCTAAATAAATTTAACCCCTCGAAGTGTATCCATTTTATCCGACGTGCGAGATGATATCACTTGTACGTCCAGCTGCGCCTACGGAGATGCGTCGGTGTATGTGTGTGAAAAGCGATTAGATACGAGCGTGAGTGCGCATCATTTAGTCGACACTGGCGATCCCCGGGTCTCTTCCGCAATCAGCGTCTGTCTCGCTCCTTGACCGTGTCATTTCTCTTAATCGTCCGCCACTCCTTGCTCCGCACTCCCAATCGAGAGGGCGGAACAAACGGTGGACAGAGAGCGTAAAGCCGAGTGACGCGGTCGGGCCGAGAGGAAGAGGTAAACGAGGCGAAGCAGGACGGACGATGAAGTAAATGAGACCCAATCTTAGCCACCCACTTAATTCCCGGCTCTCGAGCGAGGGTCAGCGCGCGTGTGCGTATGACGCGTGTGAACACGCGTGCGACGCGCACCTTACTCATCGGACATATCGATATTTCTGTTCGCACGTGTTGTTCAAGAACGCATATAATCGCGCGGGTTCTTTTTTATACTTTTTTTACAACTTACAACTTAGATAACCGTATGTCACGCATCTTTTACGGACTCTATAATGTGTTATTCTCGATGATAAATTACCAGTTTCCCCCCTTTTTTTTCTTTAATCACACAAGGTGCAATCGCATCGATAAATCCATCATAAAGCGTGATGTATATATAGATCAAGAAATGTATAATACTAATAAGTTCCTCTGTTTCCAATTCCCCGAGCTAGTATGAATAATTTCAATAAGTGTGACGCAGATTACTCCATCTCGGAGAATAAATTACACGTAGGGTAATGCATAAGAGAAAAAGAGTCTGAAAAAAAGAATAACAACTTTGCATTGGAAAAATGTTTAAATTGCACGTGGATATTATGTACTTTGATTCCTTATTTAATTAAAATAGATTTATGCAAATATATAACCGCAGGCTACAATTCTATTTATTCCATTCGCAGTTCAAACAAGATCGCATGTCATGATCGGCAATCGACAACACGATCGCGATACATTCCGGGGTGGCAGCCAAGTGTCGACACCCCCGATCTAAGATGCGCGAACGGGGAAGGTAGGCGGGGGGGGGGAGATGGGGACGCACGAGCAGAATGCGGGACACATTCGTGAGGGCCGAGTAATACGGCAGATGAGAGGAAGGCTGCAGGAGTCCGTGGGAAACATCCTCGGTGTGGTTCCTTCCTTAGGAAGGCGTGCGGGGAATCCTTAGTGGTCGTGTGCACGTACACGCGAGCGCCGTGGAGGACTTTCAGGGCAGGCCATCTGCCCGAGTCTCTCACGATTCCGGGCCAGCTGCCGATATCTTCGCATAAGCGTGCATCGTGAAAGGGCCCCGGGCGCTAAATGCGCGCCTCGCACACACTTATTTGCGACTAGGTGTGTAAAACTGCGATCGCTCTACAATCGCCCGTGGCGATCTCGCTCGGCGCGCTGATTTTTCGCGCCGAGCCCTACGATCTCCCTCGTGGGATCACCCCATCTCGCTCCCCCCTCGGGGGAGGGGGGGTTGACTTTTTCGAGGGTTCTTCTTGAGGGATGTCTTGGTTATGTTTATTGGATACGCTCGTGCTGGCTACGTGCGGCGCGAGTAACGAGGATAACTGGTTAATCCCGGAGGAGAATGAATAAATCCGCAGCCTTCAATTTTATAATTTAAAACAGCGAAATGTGAAATACGGAAATTATCAAATTCATTTAAGAGCGAATACTTTAAAGTGCAATAATCTTTTCTTTTGTTTTATGAGTTATCATGATTTCATGTACTTATTAATTTGTAATTATTAAGTATTCTCTCAACGTCATGATGCAAAGTAACGCTTTAAAGCTATCAATAACAGCTATCCATAACACATGACACGTAATAATTCAATTCATCTCCTCCGACGCGATCGGATCCTCCGACGCGATCGGATGATCGCAATCCCGAACTCGATAAAATCTATGTCCGCGCAAACAAATCGAAAACAACGAATATACCTAATTGCATTCAATTGCACGGGTGCGTTTGTTTAAGGCTCACATAATTCTCGACACAGCTGTTATCCTGTAAAAAGCGTTAAACGCTGTTCACCGAGCGCGCATAATTAACAACTCCGAGAAATTACCGCCAATAAATCAGCGTGGCAGAGATACGTGACTTCGCACACGCACACACGCACACATACGAGAAGTCGTCCCCCTTCTTTTCGTCCCATCGTCACCCTTTTAAATTGCTCTAACGAACCTACACATAATGCATCGTGTCCGGTAGAAAGAGAGAGCCTCAAATAAGTCAGAAGAGTAGGCAACTACCTGTTGATCGTGCCCGTAATTGTATGAATCACCATGCCACCCCGGCAAAGCTTCCTCCCCGTAAGAACTACCTGCGCAGCACTTTCGTCTCTTTTCAACATAAACGAATACGCTGAAGAAAAAATAGTCAACCGTAAATTCGACTTTTTTTTTCTTTTTTAATGCAATGGACAATTTTATATTGGATCGAGCGTGTTGAGTGATTAAACGTCGATGATCACGTTTTAAAAACATTGGGAGTTAGCTAAAGATTGTGAAGAGAACAGTGGGCATGCCGGGAGGAGTTAGAATCTTTTATAATTCCGAAAAAAATTATCGTGTCTCGCAATCACTTGATAACAACCTCGCGTATTCTGGAGAGACTGTCCCTCTACTCCGTTAATGCTGAGATACGCGAGCGACGCACGAATAACTCGCACGTGTGTTTCCGAGAAACCGGAGCACCTGCGTGCATCCCCTGAAATTCCAGGAGACTTCTTCGCACAAACGACCTCGGACAAAAATGCAAATGTATGCACGACGGACGATTCGACGTGGTCATCCCTTAGCGCGTGAACGAATTCTCGGCACAAAAGGGGTGGGTATTTTTCAAGACGAGGGGAGAGACAAGTCGAGGAAAAGGGGGACAGCCTTGTTGTAACGGGGTCAAGTTTGAGAAACGCGGAAACGGTAGTACTATTCAAAGGCCGCTCGTGCTTTGCACGCTTCGGCAGAAAGGGAAAAAAAGAGGGAGAAAGACTTCCTGAAAGGAGGACGGTTCTAATTTTTCTATGGGCTCCTTTGACATCCACCCTCTTCGTGGTGCGCATAGGGGTGAATTCTTCCGACGTGCATTTCAATGCGTCCAAGAGTGTGGGAACGAAACCGCTCGAGGACGAAGCGGACCTGAGGAACACCCGTACGGGGTCCTGTTACGTTTACATAGGAAAAGCTCGTGCTAAGATGCCGCATCAACGTCTAATGAGAAAAAATGCGCAGAAGATCGCCGGAAGCAATTGCACGTACACGGAAAGAGCAACTTTGATGAAATAGGGATTCGAAAATAATTATGATGAACCATTAAAAAAATTGTTTCGGATGTTTAACTTGATTGCTAAAATTTTAAAACTATCTGCAGCAACATTATGCTTGGGCGTCCTAAATAATTATTTTGATGGCCCAATATAAAATTCTAAACTTTTAGATGCCGCGGTACAATTGTTCTTTCCGCGCATCGGCGCATTAATTGCAACAACAATTCAAAACTTTATTTAAACTTCTTTTCATTATTTTCTAATGTTATGTCACGATCATAAGTATCTATACAGAGAAAGAATACTGATGAATCAACAGCATCAGTCTACTTTGTTAATTTAGTAATAGTATTGATGAAACAGAAAGATTAAAAGTAAAGACAATAACAAATACAGTTGAATCAATTACATACATTAATGATAGCTCATCATTCAACTACGTTTTAATTCATATTGCAGTTTTTTCTCAGTGTATCATATAATATTTGAGTACATCCAGGCGTACACAAATAACACATATTACCCCTACTATAATTCTAATAACTTGAGATAACGCGCGTACGTTAAACTTCGATAAAAATGTTCATCGTGGATCCTAAGTAAAATCATGGTCGCGGCGATAATTGTAGACGGAAGGAAGCGACGAATGTGTGACGAGAGCATGAAAGGTGGCCTTTTCCGACTCGTTAATCAGTCCGAAAACAGTAATGTAGGAAGGCAGGCGAGCGGAGGCGGCATCAAAGAGACGCACTCGCCACGTAACAGCACCCAGAAAGCATCCTAATTAGGCAATGAAAGGACGCTTTGTGGCTCTCAAAAGGGAGTTGGTGTCTAAAAGACGCCGATAACACGTGCGTCAAATCTTGAAGAGGAATGCGACGGCGATGACGACGACGACGACGACGATGCGACGACCACCGGATCCTCCCGTGGCGCGGTTCACACGAGAGACAAATGCAGAATCGTGAATGGCGCTTTGTGGTGAGCGTCTTACGGAATACTATCGTCATACCCGTGGTGTGCCGCCATATGGAGCACGTCGAGAGCGATAAAAATAAGCGATCGTTAATGACGCCAGAACCCCTTCGGATTCCAGGGAATTCGTGATTCTACGTACGCACTGAACTTGCCATTGACAGGTTGTACTATCACATTCGTCATCCTTAATCGTATAATTAATTTGGGATTAGAAATTTGTACGGAAATTTTTCAAACGTTGCAAGACGTAATTAAAATGCTTCAAATTCTTTCAGGTCCGGTATAGGTGAGATAGTAAATACGAATATTTTGAAATCCGGGAAAATATTAATAGTGAGAATTTCATTCGAGAGAAACTTTTCTAGCACGTTATATCAAAGAGTGACCAGTGCCGATGGTAGCAACACAAGTTAAAATTATAAGATGTTTGTGTATTGTGATTGAATTTTCCAATTCTGTCTTTAGCGTAATTAAACAAAGAGATAAATCACTAAAAGCATATTGATGAAATCGAAATAACGTGACCACAGATTTTAATAGCTTCTATGACCTTGCGTTATTTAGACCCTTTAGAAAGCAACATATTATCCAGCTACCAAGTATAGCGAGTCCGTCGACCGGTTTTTTCGCGAGCACAAAGGACGGTTTTTAACGTGAATCTATATCGATCAAAAGTACAATGTAACACACGTTGTATTAACACCATAAAATGCACTTCGATCATTGGCCAGTGTTGATTAAGTCACTTAAGAATTTGTTGTCTTTTTCTATAACACTGCGCAATCAACATGACGATGGCGGCGAAAAATCGAATTAGCCAGGATAACCGGCCCTACGGAACGAGTTTCTCAATCCGGATCCGGTATGAATAATTAGCGTGACGTGTACGAAACAATTAATCGCCGTCTAATATATTGGCAACTTCTATCTAGAATACGTCTTTAATTTCCCCTAACTACGCCCGATGCAAGTTATTTGAAAAGAAACGCGACCTTGATAAATAATTGCAAATATCTCGGCCGCCACGAGAGTAAATTAGACTTCGAACGGAAACAAATATCCATGCCAGCTGCTTCGTTATACAGTTCGATTAGCGCATTAATTTACTTTCAACGTGACAAGAGCAATTTCTTTTATCACGAATGAATGCCGTCTAACTTGGATAGATAAGCGCGATGAGACTGCGAAAAATATTTGAAAAACAACAAATTGAATAGAATGTACGTAATATTAATATTTCTTTATATTGGTATAAAATTTTTATTTTAATAACAGCTCTCAATGAGGCAAATCGGACAATTCCGTTTTCTTGATTTTTTTTGTTGTGCAAAAAAAATACCATGTTTATATATTATTTTGTAAACTTCGAGCCAAAGATATAAGAGCCAAAGATATAAAAATTAAGAATTTATAATAAAACTTAATTTAAAAAATAGTTTTTTTATTATTCTTTAACTATGAAAAAAAATTAATCCAATGCGTTTCTGTTTATCCTGGTATGTCCTTGTAAAAGTAATTAAAACTCAATCAACTGAAAACTACCGTGATGATGTGACATAAGAATCAGCTAATAAATATTTGCTCTGTAATCATTAAAATGTATAAGAAAAACGTTTCCCAATCGCAGGATATGAAGTAACAAAGTAAATGCCGCCACTATACTTTGTGCACAAAATTAAAACCTGACCGTGGATAAATAATTGCACGGCGAATAAAAATTGAAGACATGCGGGTACCGATCTGATTTCGCAATGTCATCTGGTGTGGTTTCGGGATCATCAGAGAGTACGTTTCGGCATCGATCGGCGCGGCAATAATACATTGATGACTGACGGGGCGACGGTTCCGTTCAATTATCGACGCCTTAACAGGCGGGTCCCCCTTACCGTTTTAACGACGCTGCTTACCTCGCGTGCTTGACATTTCTCGGAGGAATTTTCTTCTGCGACACCACGACGCTTTCGTGACGCCGAATTAAATATGTCTCGACGCGGCGCAACTCGTCCTTGTTCGCGCCGAGAAACCCGTTAAATCGTCGAAAATTATACCGTCTGACTCGAAAATGTCCGTCGATCGATTTTTAAGAAGCAGTTTTTATGGTTTTTATATTAAACAAGATAAGTCAGGCTATTTCGACACACATGCGAAAGAGAAATAAATGTACTTCAAAAACTATGTTACTTAAAAAAAGTATTTAATTTTAAGATATTAAAATTTATTTTATTATATTACTTTAAGATATTTTATTTTTGCCTGCGCGTTTTTTAAATACTTGAAAATATTTTAAACAGCGTTTAAATTCAAAACACTAAAAGAGATTTAAAGCTGAAACATCTTTAACAGTTTTAAAAATTTTAGTATTTTAAATCTAAACTAAAAATTATAACGTTGAAAATTATAACGTTTTTAAGTATTTAAAAAACAAAGGAAGTGATGAAACCTTTTAATATCTTAAAATTAAACACTTTTTTCTTAATCGTAGTTATTTTCTCTCTACATGTAAAAAGTGATATACACTTTCCACATGTTGCTGCCGATGGAACAAAGCTCTTACTATCTTTGGAAATCATCTTAGCTTAATCTCATCGGAATAAAGCGTGAAAGAGTTAAGAAAGGGAACTGTGACGTGACAGATTTTGATCGAAGGCATTTGGCTAATCTGTGAAAATTTATCTAACCTATTAGGGCGGATGATTCAGTGAAGACAGGTGTGTGCCTATCGTGTTTTCTCTCCCATAAACTTATAATCCCACTATTCTATTATAATCCCATCTAAAATCAGATTTAGAACCAACCGAGATTTTCCAGAGAATTATATTTTTCTTTCATGTAATTTTTCCCATATAATATGATAATATGATATAACGCATTGAATCTCCAAAATTAAATTTGAAAATGTCAAAAGTCAACTTCTGAGAAAATTGACAATTTTACGCCGTTTATTGTAATAAGATCAGCGTATTGATTACATATATAAATGCAGAGTTGTTATCGAATGTATCGGATGTATAATCACTATAAAATAAAATTTAGAAATGTGTTTAATATTAACACTTTAAATAAACTATATCATATAAAAGTTATGTGAATAAAATTATATTTTTATTTAATAACATATTTTATTCGTTCCATTTGTTATTAAAAATTAAATTATTTTTTTTACAACGTTAGGAAAAATCTCTATTTTTGGGGGAAGTATTTTAAGTATATTCAAGATGATTTATACAAAGTTTTATTATGATTGTTTGTTTAGTTTTGTAAATAAATAAATTTTGTTTAATTTATAAAACTGATCTTTGTATCGCAATGAATCATCTTACATAAATCATCTTGAATATTTAAAGTATTTACATAAAAAATTAAAATTCTTTTTGAAATCACTTTTTATCCAGATAGAAAATTGCTGCCAAATATTTCTATTATACTTAATACTTTCAAATGCAGTGTGAAACAATCTGTAATTTTTTCTCAATTTTCTTATTGTTTGACAAATGTCCTCCACACATCCTTAAATTGATGTTTCTCGAAATAATAATCGTGTCAGACGAGGATTGGTTAATAAGATAAATTGAAATTCTCTGTTATCGCGAAAATGATCCCTCGCGGGCCTCCTGGCTCTTATAATTTTGAAATCGACGAGTTCACGGGAGAGAACACGACAGCGCATTATCTCTTTGGGAGATCTGCTTGAGAATATTTCATTGCTCGTCACGTCGGCGCGTATTCGTATCGGCGTATTTGCGTAATAACGCGCGGGATACACGACACGTAATTACCGGAGTTGTGGCATTCCCTGCATCGTTGCACGCGCAACTTCGCCCGTGTTACGCCCTCGGCGGAACGCACTGAACATCTTTATTTATTGCAGGTTTTTCTTTTCACGAAAAGAAAAAGAGACCATGATATACAGCATACAAAAAAAAAAAAAAAAACATACAAAACATGAGAAGGGAAAAAGATGCGAGAACACGCAAAGAGTTGTAACGATCTTTTGGCGAATAGACGAGCGATGCTTTCGATTCATATTCTCTTTTAATGCGTAAGAAAGAGAGATCTGTCAAACAACAGGCAAACAGAAGGAGCGGGCAGGCGGATAAGCGCGGACGAGAGGGTAACTTGCGCGAGCGAGTGGGAAAAAGAAAAAAGAGAAAGAGAGAGAGAGAGAAAGAGCGTGCGGGCGCTCCGATATTCCCGCGCGTCTGACTCACCTCGTGCCAGCACGTGTTCTACCTGCCCGACGTTTCAAGATCTCCTCTCCCGCACCCCCGGACCCCCGCGCATACAGACACGCGCACACGTACGTTCGATGGACCCATATCCCGGGAGTATCTCGTTCCTGCTTATACCAGAGAGAAGACCACCACCCTCTCCCGTCCTCGTCTCGCTCGCTGCCGCAGCGCTCGGGCCTCTCCTCGTCGCACCGGCGGGCGCGATTCGTCCTCGTCTATCTCATCGGTATTCGAGAGGTTTGCTCGGGGCTCGTGGGAAAATGAGGCAGGTGGTAGTTAGATCTCGGAGTCCGGGAACGAGAGAGATACGCCTGCTCTTCTCTCCTCCATTCGTCCATCCGTCCGTCCGTCCGGTCCGCCCGCCCGTCCGCCCGCTCGGCAGCGACCGAGCGCCATTCATTCGTGCGGGTATATTAATGCGCGCGTGTGTCGGGCGCGTGTGTATGCGTGCACGCGCGTATAGCGGCGCGCCGCGGTACCCGCAGGCCCCGTGTGCGCGTCGCGGCCGAGGCAGGTACATAATTTTTGCCCGATGACCGAGGCAGAGGACCAATTAACGGATGCCCCTTAACGAGGGCTTCCGGCACGATTAAAAGCGAAATCACGCGCGCGTCGCACAACGAGCGCGAAACGGCCGTTTTACGTGCCATTCCGTTGCGGTTTCACCGCGCGGAAAAAAGGCGCCGCGACGATGAGAGTCGTCGTGAAACGAAATTAAGTTTACGGTCGATGTAAGGGGTCGTGCGACGCGCTGAGAAAATTTTATTAAATGAGATACAAATTGAATTTATCAGTTTGTACGAATTTCGATAAAATTTTGCCAAATCAGTAATTAATTAGTAAAATAAAAAAAAATTAATTTATAAATGGACGACCAATAATAAGCCTCATGTATCCTACAAGCGCTACAATATTCCTAGAATATTATACGAATATTATTAAAAATTAAAATAATATTCCCCGAGAATACTGTTCAATATTTTTAATATCATTTTAATATTATGGAAAAGTTGTATTAATGTTATATATTCGTGATATATTATTTCAATATCCGTGAAATATTATGAAAATGTTCTACGAATATTGTAATTAAAAATATTATCAGTAGACATATAACTGCTTTTTATGAATATTAAATAATATTTCTATAGCAATTTTTATTTAATATTAAATAATATTGTAGCGCTTATAGCATAAAAGCAAAATAAAATTAAAACATTTTCTCCAAAATATTTTATAAATTACATGCTTATGTTGATTATATCTTTAAACTAATTCAATATAATTGATCGCAGAATCGATTGGAATAAAGTTTCAAATTTAAAGAATAAGTTGTTAAATTTGTCGTATGTTATACGAGTAATTTATCATTACTCGTATAATATTCTACATTTATTTTAACATTTTAGCATCGCTTTATTCTCATCCAAAGAATTAAAATTCTCTGTTAATGAGTTAAATTATGCGAGCGTTCCTATTAAGTATAAATATTTTCACGGATGTTTCTGTTAGCCTTTTGCTGATTTCACGCCGAAAATTACACGTGATAATTTCACTAAGATAGACCGCCAGCGACCTTGTCTGAAGTTATAAAACTTCGATCAAAGTGCATGTTTACCAAAATTACTTATTCGTATACCACTTTAATGAATTGATGTTTCGAAATAGTCCACTCACGATCGACAATTCTGCAATTTTCTTACTCCACCCGACGCTCGTTTAATCCATATCGTACGAGGAATCGAAATGAGATTAAAAAGGCAGTCCGACTGGATTCCCATCAGTGAAGGAGGTAGATAATTATGTGACGTGCAAAGTTTAGGACCGGCGTTCATCGAGCATGCATTAAAAATTCCGACTAGTCATCT
This sequence comes from Solenopsis invicta, assembly GCF_016802725.1. Taxonomy (NCBI): domain Eukaryota; kingdom Metazoa; phylum Arthropoda; class Insecta; order Hymenoptera; family Formicidae; genus Solenopsis; species Solenopsis invicta. The sequence goes on along the minus strand of NC_052672.1, from coordinate 10,838,070 downwards.
CATCGATTTCCTTGTAAAGCCCTATCTCAATTTCGAAGAAAATTACGAGAACGATGAGTAAGCCGCGTTGAAATTTCGATACAGGCCGAAATCTTTACGGCCTGTCAACCTGGGGACACGTACAGATTACATTGTTAAGAGCCTCGTCATGCAATTTGAAAAAAGAATTTCCGACGCTTTCAAATGTTTACGCGCGCATAAAGACGTCATTGAACAAATGTCAATGTATGTCAGAAAAAAATTTAGACAAATTGTCACATATATTCAGTTTATTAAAATAGCGCAAGCTTGTCTTGTAACTTGGTGACAAATAAAAGTTCATACATTATTTATATTTATGGTATTTTTATAATCTTTGTATCATAGCCGAACTACAACTCATGATCAAGCGCAACAAGCGCATAGCAACAAGAAAGCATGATATTGTTGCTTAAATGAGTACAATCACCTTTTCAAAAGAGATTGACATGCGTAAGCTATAGACAAAAATGGAATGCCAGACCAGCGGAAGTCGCTACCAATCTTTCAAAAGCAATGAAATTGCAAACGTGCGGGAAATCCGAGTAGATTTCCGATAACGCTTGTAAAATAGCGCGAGGCTCAAGTCAAAAAGTAATCAAACTGCGGAAACGCAAGGTTAGCATCATGGTGTACATCCTCGCGCACTTACTTTAGCAATCACGCTGACTAGGCAGGCGATAACCGAATAAATTTCTGCCAAATCGAGAACTAGCGGAGAGAGTAACCAATCAGCCGGACGTAAATTCGAAGAGTCACAAACACGGAGAATAACTCCGAAAGTTAAGTAGACATGCAAGTACGCGTGTACTGCGATATCTCGCGTCACGATAATATATCGAGAATTCAAACATATAAGAAACCTGAATTGTGAACTGCAAAAAATCAATTATATTGTAAAGAGACAGAGACTTTCGAAATCTTACGATAAAAATTTAAGATATCTTGTCAATGTTTCACATAAAAAAAAAATTTATGAAGCCTCGTATCATTGCCTGGCGTTCTCGAATTAGTACGAATTCTTCACATATCTGTTTGCTTATCATTAACAGACGACGGTATCAATCGTACCATTTACACTATAAGGTTTAAAAAAGTTTTATGATAACATATCGAATTAGATTACTTAAAAATAACTCATGTGGTATTGCGAAATCACCAGAGATCTATAAGTATTAGTCGCTTCGTTGTTTCTTTAATAAAAAATACCGTAATATAACGGAAGAAAAAAAATAAAATCTACATATATCAGCGTACATATTAACGAGGTACGCAATGAGATGATAATGGCATCAACTTAAAAGATTTGTATCATTAGCAGACAAAAATCCTCAAATCGTAAAATCGTCCGCCTTTTCAAAGATCGCCGACGATAAAATGACTTGAATGGCATGTCGTCGTCGTTCGCAACGACAGAAAATATTACTGGAAAAAAAGATGAGAGTTTCATAATTTCCGATTTAACGCTCCTCCACTTTCATTTCCCGTTAGTCATTTCCTTAGAAATGTTTCATAAAATAATTAATAAGATTTCAACAGAATTTCAAATTCAAGATAGCAGATCCAATAAGAAAAACTGAATTGTAAAGGAAAATTAGCGAGCTTTGTACAATATATTAAATGGAGAAAGAAAAAGTATTTTGTTAAAGAAAATTAAATAATTAAAATAAAAAACATTAATTTGTGAACAAAAATTGTAAATACGACACTGCCGTGAATTGTAGATTTAATGTTGAGTTATCAAGCGGCGAAGAGCGGACACTACGTGTGCGTCAACCCGTCATTACTATACTCATAATGTACGCCACGCGTTCTGCTATTATCGCGAACGAGCGTCCGGCCGGTTGATACGCCATCCGTTCCGTGTCGTTAATCATAAAAAGTGTTCCGTCGGTTAGGGATCGTTTGCTAATCGAGAACTACCCTCGTACAATCGCGCGCACTGCCATTTTGCGCGATCAGGGCCCCGTGGGTGCGGGTTCGTCGAGGAGACCTTTAATTTCCACTGTCTCAAGACCCGTGCTCGACACAATGGGGCCCAAGGTGTGCCCCATCCTTCTCCCGTCTCGGTGTATCCTCTCCCTTTCGAGCGCAGGCCGGCTGCGTGCTATACGCGTGGGAAAGCCGAGCACGTGCGCAATCTTAGGGCCTGAGACTGCCCACAAAGGACGCCTTTGGGGCCCCTTTCGCTCCGACAAACGATGGTCGACCGGTACAGAATCCGAGACTTCTTAAATCGATTTCGGACCACCTTCGATTTCGCCATAATACCTTCTCGTACTTTTCACCGTCCTTCGATGTACTTGCGTATTAGATCAGAAACGGTACATGACAAACATAACTGAGAGATCAGAATTGGGTAACTAGTCAAAAAGTTAACAACTTTTAACTTAACTTGGTTAATTTTAAATAATTTAATTTTTAACTTTAACTAGTTATTTTTGAAATACATACACTTTAATTTATCGACTTTTTTCCCAAGTTAAAACAATTTATTTATATAAACAATATATATATTCTCACATAAAAAACCATTTCTCTCTTTATTATTTCATATAAACGTAATTTACAAACAAAATATTAAATTTGTTTGATGATCCATATCATAATTGTTGTGAGTTAATTTAACTTGAAAAACTTACAAACTTCTAATTTAATATGAATAATGCTTTTCAAAGTTAACTTTTAATTTAACTTAAGATACTTTAATCTTAACTTTTAACTAGTTATTTTTTGTTCGTGTACCTTTTAACGTAACCAAATTAATTTTATAAGCCATTAACTTTAATTTAAAAATATATATTAATTTGTTGAATTCTACGAGAGAGATTCAATCATCTGCATAATTCTAATTACGAAACAATAAAGCAAAAAGTAATTTTTCATAGCTTCATGTTTATTAATTTATATATCCAATTACTCGTGCGGCATGTCGCGACTTAATTCCCAATGGAACTTTATCAAATACTTTGTGTTTGCGAAACATGGGTAATCGCATAATAGTCTATAAATGAACATCGATTGATGGGCACGTGGACGACGTTTGGTACACGTGCCAAAGAGACGCGTGTTCGCACGTGGGTTTTCCGACACGTAATTTACTATTTGCTTCCACTCGATCAAATCGACATCTTCAAACATGTTTTTATTGAAGCTCTATCTAGAAGTTCAAGTCGATATGCCCGCAACAAAGTGTATACGCAGACGATAAACTTTGAGTTCAAACTTCAGACCGGCCGGAGGCTATTCCAATTTCGCAACGGAGAGAACGGGTTACGCCACAAGTCACGAAAGGTCGAAGGTCACGGGAAGCCGGTCGATTCAGGTTTTACCGGATATAGTCCGGATGCTGTGAAAGGCCGCACATACGGAAGTAACTCCAGCGTGTGCCGGCATTGTAAGCACGTGCCACGCACTGTTGGGGCAGTATTGTTAAAAAAAGAAAAAGAAAAAAAAGGAGAGAAATCGGAGTGGGGGGGAAAGGTCATTTAAATAGGGCGAAGTGCACGGCAGCAGCTCGATGTGCACACACGCGGCGCCAGGTGAACCCCCTGACGCTCTTGTGAGAATATTCCACTCTCGCTTTTTCTTCCTCTTTTTCCTTCTTCGCAGCGGCTGCTTCTTATGCATCTTCACGGTTACTTTACTCACGCAGTAGGTCAGAGGGTCGTTCGTGCTACGTCGCGAGTAGCGTTAACTGCGCGCACACGACGATTCCATTCAATACGGCGCTCGGAAATTAATTATCGATCACGAGTCTCGTTTCGGTCAACTTCTCACGATAATTTAAAATCTAACACCGTATAGAGAGTCTTCTAAGATCGCTCTATCTAATAAATACAGTACTCTACCTAATAAATACAGAATATTCTTAAAAATTGTACGAATACTATTAAAAATGGAAATTATATTCCAAGAATATTATTCAATATTTTTAATATTATTTTAATACTATGGAAATATTGTGTTAATGCTATGTATCCGTTTTTACGCAATATTATTTTTTACATAATATATTACTTTATCCGTAGAATAATATGAAAATGTTCTACGAATATTATTATGGTACAAAATTAATGTAAATTATTATGCATAAAATATTCATAAACTTAATAATTATTACATTTAAAAGTTATAATATCCCCGATGATTTAAAATATTTAAATAAATAATATTACTTACTTCACATAATGTCGTTTTACATTTATTATTATTTCCAGAATATTATTTAATATTAAATAACATTATAGTGCTTATAGGGTAAATAATACGTTAATAACATCGGCAAATATCATTAATATCGACTATAATTTAATATTTCTGATATATTTTCAAAAAAAATAAAAAAATATATATATATAAGAAACGAGTCATATAATTTCTAATACAATGAGACAACTATTAAAATTGATGTGCTCTTGTAACGCGATCTATTATAAAATTACAGACCTGTCCGCTTTAATAAAAAAAATGATTAATCTGATTATTTGCTATCTTTGTACATGCTGTTGTCCGAAACGCGAGCCCTCATTACTTCTCGTCATGCGCAGCGAAATGAAACCAACGTAGGGGACAAATAAGGGAAATTCTCACGGGCGCTATATAATTATTGCCGAATGTTCTGTCGCCATTGATGTCCCTGATGCTGACCTTTACTTTCGCTCGCCTCGGAATAAGTACACGCGCGCGTGTGCGAACCGGTATTACGAAGGGTAGTTGATATCCCGTGGATACAACGGGGAGGAGGGCAGGACTCGGGGTGAGAGATCACGATTTCATTGGCACGAGCCAAACGACTCGCGACATATGTTCACGAACAGCTGATGCACTTACTAATAAGTCTCGTTCTCTATCTCTTTCCGAGCGCACGCGATCGCACGACCCCGCGCGGGCACGCGTGTGTGCACCACCGTGGTAAGAGAACCTGGGAAAGTAAAAACCCCGCGACGAGTGTGAGAAAATTCGTGCGCCGCCGCATCTGTCGGCTGCGCACGTTGCCGCAACGACGGGAACTCCGTCGGAACGCTGTCGCAACACGTGTGCTAATAATCGATTCTGCCGCCGCGGCTGTGCTACGAAGCGCTATTATCAACCACGATTAACATATGAGACCCGCTTTGACGTCAACAAGTTCATCACAACACGTTGTTTTTTTTTATTGCGATTTGCATTACGGAATCAAGGTCCGAAATAATCGAATACTAAAAACGAAATGTCATCCTACGTACGTCGCGTTCCAAATTGTTGGAAATATCTGATTTATAACATCCTCTTCCTCGATTTAAAAAAAAATCCCTAAATTAATTTATGAGATGTTGTTTACTGCTATGCATAAAGTTCAATAAAATATAATTTGCGCGCACTACAGCTCTCGTACCGATATTTTTGTGTCATACAATGATATTTAAGAATAATTCTCCATTTATGTCCCCTTTCACCAATGCAGATTAACTTTCATCTCAGTTTAACTCTTACTCTTCATCTTTTTCTAATTTTTAGAACTGGAAAGGTATAAAGAGTAAATTAAACCGAGATCAGAGTTAATCTACATTGGTGAAAATGGACATTAGTCATCGCAGCGTTTCCTTCCTTCCGTTCACCGCATTAGCCTCGCGTGCCACGTGCTGAAGCGTGAGCACGTGCGAAGGGCGCCGAGAGCGCGACGCGAAATCAATTCTATATTGTTCGCCGACGCACTCGAGATATGCATGAGCGTGCGCTCGTGCCTCGCAAAAAAAAAACGGCGTGTAATGAAATGCAATAGCAAACCGACTTTAAACTGTCGGAACACAAAGTGCTATATTTAGATTGCTCTTTGAAAGTTATCACTATAATGACCGTTAATCACGCGAAGTATCAGCAATCGCGGAAACTAAAACTACGCGGATATATATATAATTGGATGTAAATCGCTATGAGGAAAATAACAGACGAGATAAAAAAGATAATCATTCGGTTTATTGGCAAGATCGATTCAAATATCTTGTGCTCTAAGTTTAATTAACAAATGATTTCCTCTTCTTCTCTATTGCACTGAAAAAGGAGTCTAATAATAATCATCCTATCCAACCTAGATAGTTACTGAGCCTTGGTGAAATAGTGTTAAATATTCAGTTAATATAATCAAATATTTAGTAATATTTAGTAACCGTTTAATAACCGATTGGTTACTATTAACATACTTACTAAATATTTGATTATATTAATCAAATATTTAATTAAAATTATCACTAAAGCTTGATTGTTACTATTTTTTGCATCAAAAAACGTAAAATGTGCATACATAGAGAGAAGGAAAGAGAGAAGAGCATTATAAAGCTATTCATTAATGTTCTCAGCTAACGCTAGATGATCTTTAGAATTAAATCATTATATTAGATGCTGCAATACTAATTACTAAACTATTTTTTAGCAAAAATTGCGACAACTCACGTTATTTTAGGTATTCTCAAAAATAATAAAACTCTAGGGAGTTTCAAAGTTTAATGCAAGTATACATCTTTTATTTAATATCTATATGTATATATATATTTTTATTCCTCGAACTTATCGATTACAGCAGGAGATATGAAACGTCGAAATTCTACGGCATCATGAAAACGAGTGAAATTGCTCGCATACTATCCAACTTTCGACTAATTCGCTATTAAATTTCGCGATTTCAATCTCTACAAATGACGTAATAGGGATTATACGTGTAGAAAGTGCATTTGGTTGAACGTGCAAGCACTACGTAGCAACGGAACATTAGGCAAAACTTCCGATTACGACATGCTACTATCTATTTCGGCGTAACTTTGCATGTCTGTACGATGTTTCGCGTAATATCGCGCGCGGTGTTCAAATTATCCGAATGCGAATATGTGCAGATGTATTTTTAGATGTGTATAAACAATTGCCATTTTTTGGTAGACGAGTAATCTAACAAGTGAATACTTAATATCACGTTTTAATATCACACGGCAGCAATTAAAATAAAATTTTATACTGTAATTTCGATTATTACAATATTCACGATCAAAGTTGTTATTCATTGTAATAACACATTACCCAAAAGATCCGGTTTCGCCAACATGACACAAATTAAGGTAATAACGAAAAAAAATGCGAAAATCGAGACAGGGAATTCTCGTGCGTCATCAGCTATTCTCGGAAATCGTATTCGGTCCGCTTTCACTGAATGAACCCGGCTTTCGTGGTTACATCTACATCGCGCCGCGTTTCAGACACTTAAGTCGCGGCAACATCACGCTAATTAGGTCCCACGAGATCGCGCGGGGACGAAGAGATCCAATCGAAGTACACGGAGCAAGCGAGCGAGACAGGAAATGAGTTACAAGGAGCGTTATCTTACGATCGCGTTAGATTCTATCGAAGTACCACCATTCGTTAACGACACGCGCAATTGGCCGATACACGGGGATGTGTATGCCGAGAAGAAAAATAGAATAGTCAGAAAGGAAAGCGCATAGAAGATTGGGAAGCGAAAGATAGAGAAAGAGAGAAAGAGAGAATAAGAGAAAGACGTAACAGGAAACTACTTGTAAAAGCCACGGTAGCAAGAAGAGATGTAAGCAGTAAAAAAAGAAGAAGATAAAGACCAAAATGACGACGGAGTGGACAAAGAAGAAGAAGGAGAAGGAGGAGGAGAGATTGCTAGAGGGTCGCAGGAACACGAGGAGAAGGCGGGAGATGCTTCGAAACGAGCGTGCGTAATTATTCGGTGCGAACGACGTTTAAGTATCCGAGCTCCGACCGCGAAATAAGCGAAGTGGCCAGTCGGGCATAGGAAGCCGGAGGACGTAGAGGAAAAACGAGCGGACGAAGGGTGGAAAAAAAAGAAGAAAGGACACGAGGTACAGCAAAGGCAAAAGGAGGAGGAAGAGAAGGAGGGCCGGGTAGGATATAATTCAGCCAAGGGCTCGCCGAAATTAGTATCTCGAAGTGGAAACGTGTCCTCGCGCGCGCGTTCCAGATAGGTACTTCTTCGACCAATGACTTGAACCTTGTTTCGATTTTCGATGCGGAAGGATAATTTTATGAATATTCTCATGAAATTAAGGATGCATGGATTATATCTCAAAACATTACCAAAAATATAAAAATTTGATAAAATATTTTAATATTACGTTTGAGTATCTGTGTAAGATTTGAACACAATTTACTTATTGGTTTCAAAATTATTTAATTTTTTGTTTACTCTTGATTCTTACGTTTTGCAGTACTTATTTGTAAATTTGATAGAAAAGTAGCAGTATCAATTAAATCAAAATGTTTACATGTACTTATAAAACTAATAAATATTCATGTAAAAAATTATTTAAGTACTCGTTTAAAAGTTATTTATTTAAAATTGCAGTAAAATATAGTAATTTTCGCTGCAAAAATCATCATGAATCAAATTATTTTGTTCTTTGCAGCCAGTTTCAGGGCCAAAATTCAGGCATTAGCGACTAAAATTTTTCGTTGTTAATTAGGAAAAAGAATAAACTTAGAAAAGTCTTCATAGTTAAAACATCTTTGGGACCACAGAGATCGATTTTATAACGAGAACGGAGACACTTCACCCCGTCGTTATGCGCGAGAGCAACGACGATTTTGAATATCCGCATATATCGTTGATTTTTTGCATCTGAACTCCTTGTAATTACTATCCGTGCACCCGACAATCACGCGTAATCAAAGTCCCAATGAAGTATCGCGGTGCACTCCGCTGTCCGAGAAATTCACGAACGGCGTAATAAGCAATAAAGTTAAAGCGAAAGCGAGGAGAATTTACATGTTTGTGATTGTAATTACAATCCTTTTGTTACCGTTAAAATTACATGCTTTTTGAACATAATTTCCGAATTTACCACATCGGTCATATAACAACATTTTTAGAATTATTTTTACTTAATTTTTACTTAATTTGATGTTTTTCGTTATCACTTTGATATTAATTTCTAAATAACGTATATCGCGATAGTAAAGTAAGTGTAAGAATAAACAATAAAAATATTACATTAATATATTAATTCGTTAAAAAATAATTTATTTTTTAGCTAATCTTGGTGTGGCCATGGACTTTAATGAGTTAACGTAACTCTCGAAATCTCGTAAAGAAACATGACTCTAAAAGAATGAAAATTGAGTTCGTGCACTGCAACTCCATAAAAATCAAATTTCATTCGTATAGAATAATTCCACGAGCGCCGAGTGATTTTTCACTCTACGAAGTTTACATAGCATAGATCAATATTAGAGCTCTTACAGACGGCAATTGATTTAAAAATTCGCTATCTCCAAATCAATTAAAAAAAAAAATAATAAAATAAAAATAACAATCTGTGTCGTAGAACAAGCGTGGGGCACAAGGGCAATTGTTTTCCAGCCGTGATAATCGGTAAGATTAAGCGTAGTAGCGAGCGCATTATTATATTAAGATCCGATTCGTTCTTCGATCCCACTCGCTCGTTACGGAACGCGCGTGCTACTCGGAAACGAAGACAGAAAATCGACGCCGATCGGAGCAGTCCGCTTAATTAATCGCATCTCGCTCTGTCACACAACCGGCTCTGTAACGACCGATTTGTTACACCTCTTTGCACCGACGGCCTTTATCCTGCTCGTCCGCGATTTTCCTCTCCCCTTCCGCGTTAATACGCGTAAAACGATCGATCAATCGTGCCACCGATGGCCGCGATACCATTCCGCGACGATGACCGGACCGGACCGGACGGACGGCCAACGGAATACGCGCGCGTTACACACATACAGAGGCGCGCGGCGGCGCACGATTTAACATCGTGTAGCCAGTGGGATTGCAATCACGCGCCGGAGTTGTGCCGGACTTGTGCCCAGCACGCTCCACGATCGGCCGAAGCGGGAGAACCAGAAGCGAGGAGGGACAGAGAGAGAAAAGAAACTATTAGAAAGAAGGGGACGCGGAATCACGATAAGAAGATCCAGCACGAGCATGGAAGCTGCGGCTGCGATGGAAGAGGCTGCACCTTACAGGCGGAACGAGGACGGCTTCTCTCTATTTTGCCGCGAGGTAAGAAGAGAGGAGAGGACGTCGCGCCGCGCCGCGCCGCGCCGGTCGAGATCTAGTCCTTCCGTATGAGCGCTCGTGGAAATACGCGCCAATAAGCGACAGAGAGGAGTAGCGAGGGCAGAACGACGGAGAGAACGAGAGGAGCGAAAGATAGATGGATAGAAAGAGAGAGAGGAAAAGAGAACGATTACGAGCCGCGCATACCGTGGCACGACCACTCGTCGACGATCAGCCGAGGTAGAGAGCATCGACTCCGCGCCGCGGCTAGGTGCAACAAGGACGCAGGAACGGTGACGATGGCTTGGTGTGGGCGCGTGTCTGGCAGCTGCCGCTTACAGGTGGTGTGCTTGCTTGGGAACCAACCTCTACGGACCGTTCCCACGGAAGGCCTGTCCCCCACTATGCGGCCCCATACCCGACCCCTCGCTCCGTCCACATGGGGGCCCTTGCCTATATAAGTCGAAGCCTCGCCCGATCGCGGCTACAATCACGCTCTGTTCGTGTTCACTCGAAGGTCGAGCTGGAGACCGGTCGTGTTGTCCAGATACACGCACGTTTCCTTCCGCCAACCGTAGTGAATTGCAATCGTAGCGACGATTAGAGTTCGACGAACCGGTGTGATAACACGACGAGGTCGCGTTTGCGATAAGCCGATATACGGTTATCAAGTGAAGTTTTGACTGTGCTGCCGCAAAAAAAAAGGATTAACCATGCAGATGCACGAGCAGATCATTATTGCTGATGGGCAGGAGCAACCGATCTCCAGGACATACCAGTATCGTAAGGTAGGTGTCATCTTCGTATCTTAACAAAAAGACAACCGCTCTAATCGTCGCGTAAGCTTCGAGTCAATTTGCAACTTTGATATTATTTTGTTTTTTTAACAATAAATTTAAATTGGCTTTTAATTCAAATTTATTCCTCGCACAAAACGGTATCGAAAAGTTTTTTTTCTAAATCGTATCGAGTGTAACGTCGATCTACAGCGTTCGTTCATTTCGATTCGCAGGTGATGAAGCCGATGCTGGAGCGCAAACGTCGCGCGCGCATCAATCGTTGCTTGGACGAGCTGAAGGATCTGATGGTGACCGCGCTGGCCGGTGACGGCGAGAACGTGGCGAAATTGGAGAAAGCAGACATCCTGGAATTGACGGTGCGTCACCTGCACAAGCTCCAGCGCCAACAGCGCCTTTCGGCGAACCCGGTGATCGACGCTGACCGTTTCCGCGCCGGCTACACGCACTGCGCGAACGAGGTCAGCCGCTGCTTGGCCGCCACCCCTGGCGTCGACGTCGCCCTCGGCACCAAGCTGATGACACATCTCGGGCACAAGCTCAACTCCATGGACAAGACCGGCCCACTGACCATCCACGTGACCGCGCCACAGTCCTCGCCGTCGCCCAGCAGCGAGCTCAGCGCCGACGAGTACCCGATGCCGCTGACGCCGGCGTCCAGCCAACCGTCCCCGGTGCGAACCGACATCGACGCCGTCTCCCAGAGCCATCAGGGTCTCTTGCAGGTAGCCAAGCCGAACGAGCCTATCTGGCGACCCTGGTAAACCCTGGTGACCTCGCCGTGGCAAAGCAAACTCGTCGAGGTTATCGGCGAGAAAAGAAGATCTCGAATCCGAAGGATTCCCGAACTATCGATGCCGGTGTTGCAATCTCATCTGTGATCTGGACGGAACGGACGTCGCGATGAAGAGAAGAGCGAAGAGTCTACCCCGTACGGCACAAAGATCACCTAGACTTAAGGGGAGTTCCACTTGCTCAAAGGCACTCGGACCGACGCGGACGTACCCGGGGCGGATCTCGCGTTTCCCATGACGTTTCCCGCCACCAGCAACTTCGACAACGTTCCACAGCAGTCGGACAGCACTGGGATCTCAATACGTAGTTTTATTCGCGGCCGCGCGCAGCTGAAGCTTTAATTTACTCGACAGTTAAGATGTTTTCTATTGTTTATTTCATACTTTTATCGACAATGTTTTTTTTCTTTTTATTGTCTCGCCGATGTAACGTTGTTGTATGTAAGTCTCTCCACCGGTCAAGCACATGTGATCGGATGTATGGGACAACGACAACGGACGACCTTACGAGGCGGTGATCTCGGTGATTTCGCGAAACGCGTCCGTCTCGCATCGCGTAGCGCAAATATATATATATATATATATGTATAAAAACGAGGATCATGTGATAGAAAAAACGTGTACCTGTGATATTTACTGTAGTAGGCATAGAGAATGATAGTAGATTTTTAATAAACATGTTTCGTATCAGCAATACACATTCACGTGATTTCGCCCACCCGACAGCATAGATTAAGATTTAAATCTCTAGCAATACAGAATTGTTTAGTTTTCTGTTACGAATAGCGTGTGTACTTTCTATTAGTATGCGTAATATGAAACAGAGTCATCTCTCTATTTAAATTGAAATTCAACATCGTATCGCCACACATTATTGAAACATGCAAAGTACATTAGCTTCTTAAAATAAGAGAGTTGTGAAACTTCGAGATTTCATGCAGATATTTCATGTTACACATGCTTTGTATTAAGAAAAAGTTTCTTTTATGCTAAATTCGATAATCGGCTATGTAAATCTTTAAGCAAAACGTAGATAAAAAAAACCATTATATGTGCTCGAGAAAACTTGATTTAAATATGAATATTTCGGAAAATTAAACTGCAAGTTAAGATTAATGAGACATTCAAAAATGCACTCACCCAACTCACTGCAGCGTCCGAGAATCCCAGCAGCTCATTCCTTTTCTGTCAAACCACTTTTACCTGAGAACACATACCAGGAGAGTTAGTCATGCAAAACTATCGTCGATCGAAATTTATAAAGTAGCGATTTGCCTATTTCAGTATTAATTTCATGCAAACATTTGAGCATTGCACGGAAGTCTTGCAACATTTCTACAATGTTTTTTTTTTTTAATTTCTCAGTGACAATTAAAGCAAAAATACGCCAAATGCGACGTGAATGACGCCGTATTTTCTTGATATCCGCTTTGCATTTAATAATGAATTCCGTTCACCTCGCTTCAACACGGCACGTGGTAAATTTTACAGTACAAAAGAGTTAATCAATCAGATTGAAAATAGTGCATTGTTTTTCACGCTACGCTTTATTAACTGCATTGTTTGTGTGTAAATATATTAAATTCGGCCTTCAAAATTTGTATAAAAACAAGTCAAATGCCATATCATTAGGTCGTTAAGTCAAATTGCAAATTGTCTAGCTGCAAACATAAGAAAATAATCGCGCAGCATATTGTGTTCATTAATTCGTAAGTGATTTAGTGTCTTTACATATATGACTTCATAAATATCTTTTAACCTCCTCTAGAGGTTAAATATACAATCGCAAATGAAAATTCGCAACACAAAAGCGTTTTATTGACTAATTTCTTCATTTTTTTAGAAATATTGTCATAATAATTAAGCTGCTTGATGTGTTTAAACGTTTGTTAAATTTATCCTTTATTTCTTTTTACCTGTTTTGGAAAATATTAATTAAATCTCCATATATATCTTTTTTATTATTAAATTAGCTATTAATAATTTATAGAACAGTCATTAATATACATTCCAGATGATTATTTACGCAAAAATAAAAGACAGAATGACTATTCTCGGAACAACAATTTGAAAACAAATCGAAAATATTCCAATTTTCAGACAAACGGACTTGCAAAAATCTTTGTTTATATCGCGGAAACATTGCTTCAAATTATTCGCGTAATAAACTCCAGTTTTACATAAAACCGAACTTTTCTCTCATACATAAAATGTATTATTCAAATCGCGATCGCTCGGAGTCTGAAACCGTTTGGAATCTGAATCGTGATATTCGAAACTTTCGTGCGATCAATCACAATCTTGGTTGTATCGACAGAAGTTTCGAACTCGCGTGATTCGAGCTGACAACCTAACAAACGATTGCACCCTTTCGTCCGATTCGAACTTTCGATTACACGTGTCCACGAGGCGCACACGTGTATGCTTAAGCCGGAAACACAGACTTTTGCATAACGCATAATGCGTAATGCATAAGAGAATTTTATCAATCAAAATTCTTTATTTCTATTCTAGGTAGAGAAGTAAAGAATTTTGATTCAACTAATTACACTCAGAAAAAAATTATGTTTAACTTCATGAAATATAGATTTCTTTATAACTTGGTCTTTTTTTAAATTAAAATGAAAATGTCTTTGCAGAAAATAAAAAATTATTTGATTTTCAGAAATGACGTTATCAGTTTTTTAAAAGAAAATAAATTTTTTGTTCAGATTATTTGTTTAATCTAAACAAATAATCATTTAATTCGAAGAAAATGCTGACAGAAATGTAAGAAATAATTTAGTTGTTCTGGTTTTAAAAGATACTTTTTTTTCATTTAACAAAAGATTCATGTTGCACAAATAATTTCTTCAATTCCAAAAGAAACAACCAAAAAATTTCTTCAAACCAAAGAAATTTTTTTTTAAGGATGTATCGGACATAGGATTTCAGCAAAGTAAATAAAATTTGGAAATGTGTTAATATTAACACTTCAATTAAATCATATATACATGAAAATTGTGTGAATAAAATTATAATTTTATTTAACAATACATTTTCATAGTTTATTTACTTTATTTGCATATTTACAGAACAGATTTCTGCATCGTAACTTTACATAAATTATTGTGATTATTTAAAGTATTTAAATAAAAGTTCAGATTTATTTCTTATTCCATTATTAATTATACTGTCATTAGAGCATATGTCTACTTTTTATTGAAATAACTTTATCCAGACAGAAAATCACTATCAAATTTTTTTTCTACTACTCTCAAATGCAATATAAAACAATCTGTAATTTTTTCATAATTTTTTAAACGTTTTGACAAATGCCCTATACATCCTTAACCTACATGTACAGCAATGCACATATTTATTGAATCCTACAAATATTTTATGACACAAAGACACCTTTCTCTAGGTATAAATTCTCATATGCGTTATGCAAGTGTTCTTATGGAGACATCAAGGTTTTGAGCACTCTATCGATCGCTTCGGGCGCGACTCGAGTGCAACTCGACGCGGAATCTGCCGTCGATACTTTATCGATTTCACCCCTGCGCCCGGCGCAATGACCTTCGAACATTCGCGCTATTGCAAGCGCGCGCGCGCGCGCGCCAAAATTCGCGCGCGTAAATACCCCGGAAGCAAGTCACGTACGAGAAAAGACAAACCGACCGAGCGCTAAGCGGGAATCCACGCCGTTCGGCGATTCCGAACGGTATACGCACGGAGCGTGCGTAACCGGTGAAAACCGGTCACGAGTTAATTCCGCTCGGAACTCCCACGAGAAATCGCGTGGATCACCGTTCGTCCCGCGCGACGATGACGACGGCCACGTCGCGCCGTCTCGCTGACTACGTAATGAGCGACCGATACTCTAGTCGCGCCGGGACGGATTATCGAGCACGAGATTTAGGTTAGCGTCACCGGGATCGAATACTCGCACGTCCGATAATCGCGATCGCCGCCGCCATTGATTCGAGCGCGCCGAAACTCGCATCGAGGTGCATCCCGCCGAACGCGCGACCCGGCGTCCGTTGCCCGGGCCGTTGCCGGTCGTCGCAGGAAAACAGTAGTCAAGGTCGTTCGCGCTGATCCCGAGGGACTACTTTAATACAGCCGGAGAGCATCGGCAGGCTCACGTGTCGGCGTCGCGTAAACAGCTTCACATCGCGTCGCGAACGTGCCGGTACGCTGGCGTTTCGAACGAATCCCGGGCGTCCCGTGGGACACCGTCTCACGCCGATTATGTCACGGGTGCACGGGGAAAAACGAGGTAAAGCACTCGGCCACTGCGATAATATACTCACTTTCCCGATAACCGAACCGCCACTCAGCTGTAGCACGTGCTGTCACCACAGGTGCACGATCACGCTTCGCCGTCATCTTGCGGCAGGTTCGCGTAACCGCGACATTAGCGCCCCGTAGGCAATATCGGAATCATAACGAACGACGATGGGCAAAGAGAGGCTCCGCTCGGATGATAAACGTAATTGGGAATTAGAGAAACGATCCTTGGGAGAAAATTTCAGATTGGATTATAATTGCAATTTCGAGAAATTGATTCGCCCCCTCCTTCTTCTCTTTTCAATCTCAAAAGTTCACGTTTTTCCTCGACTACATTATAATATCAGAATAATATAACTTGATTATATTATATTATAATAATTTTTCTTCTTTATAGTTTTAACTATTTTATAAAAAGTATATTTTTAACTTGTTTTTTTATATTTTACCCACACTGAAAAAAATAATGCTGTGATATGAATTAAAACGTAATTTAATTTAATTAAATATCGAATCACAGGATTTTTGCTGAAAGTAGTATGTTTATTATAATTTATTTAAAGTGTTTATGAGAATGTTCAAAGGGTATATTTTGTAAAACACCATTTGAATATTCACACAACAGTCTGAAAACGTAATTAAAATTAAATTGAAACAATTGCATGTTTAAATTTCCATCCCATAAACAATTCACAATAGGTGTTTTAAAACTTCAGTTAAACATATATTCTACACTTAAGCAAAAATCTTATAAACATATTTATTTTCATTAG
The DNA here is from genome assembly GCF_016802725.1 of Solenopsis invicta. NCBI lineage: Eukaryota > Metazoa > Arthropoda > Insecta > Hymenoptera > Formicidae > Solenopsis > Solenopsis invicta. The sequence goes on along the minus strand of NC_052672.1, from coordinate 10,821,380 downwards.
GGCTGTCATTAATATATAGCTTTAAAAACATATATTTAAAAAACCTGTAAATCTAAAAATTACAACGAAATTTATAACACAAACATATTTTCTAAATATTATTCTCTGAGTTATCGAACATGTTACTTTAAATCTAAACACGTCTATGATCAATTTAAATTCGACTGTCGAAAAATATTGACAATTCCTAAGAAGAAAAAATTTTTAGTATTTTATCTATATCGCAATATTACTTTTACATAGCTAATCCTTACTTTTCAATAATGCTAATCAATTTTGATGTTACGGATTATAGGCACATATCTTTAACAGGTATAATTATTTTTATATAATAAATATTTTTTGACTAACTGTTCTGACATAAAAATTTTTTGCTTAACTTATTCTCAGTGAAACCTTTCTTTTATCGAACAAAAATAATTACATGTTTTTTCTTTAATTTACTTACGATTTAATTGATATAAATCTACATCTTTTTATATTATATAAACAAACAATGAATATTATTTCTTTATCTGTTTAATCATTTAGTTTATCGTTAGACATATTAGAAGTAAATACTTGGAAAACTAAAATATTTTAATTACAAACAGATGACTCACATAAATATTGTTTTAGGCTCGTGTCGTATTTCAGTGTCGAATAGTCGGTTAAGTTGACCTTTAGGTAATACTTCTGTTCAGTTTGCATCAGATCGTTGAAGATCGATGTTTTCTTCGGACGAGGAGATAACAGTCTCACTTATTTTGCTTGTTCTACCAATTCCCATCCGATTATCCGAGATTTTAACTGTCTGGCATCAGTTATTTCTACTAAAACGCAAATTTGGATTGAACAGGTTTGATCGCACGCTTTTTTTTACGTATAATAAATATTTTTAAATCAATTGAATTGTTTTGTAGAATAGTGTATGTGTATATATATGTATATAAATTTGATATTGCATGCGTATACAAAGTGTCCCAAAATTTGTGAAAAAAATCTATAAATAATTTTATTTAATATTTCGAGAATTTCTTGCTGCAGTATTTGAATTTTTGCATTTCGAGTTACCCTTTACATATATATTTCTAAAACATAATTATATAATTAAAACAATATCATTTCTTCAAAATGTCTATACTGTACATATACATATACATACATATAAGACAAGTACCAACGTATATTTATGAAACAATTATTTTGCTTCATAGGACGATTTTTAATATTATGCCATAACGTAATTTTTATATGATATTTAAATGCAATAAATAAAACGGTAACCAACAAATAGAAATACTGCTGATCGTTATTAGTAAATCAATATAATATAAAATAAAATAAAATAAAATCCTTATTCCAAGAATTGTGTGTGTAAATTTTTCATGGATAATAACAATTATTTATGATTAAGTTTTTTTATAATACTGATACGATGCATTTATATAATGTAGACGAATAGTTATAAATCAAATTAAGAGAGATCTGTTTGCATATAGCCATCATGTGGAGGATAACAGTGTTATTTATTGTGACCACGGGTTTAGCTGCCGCAAAAGTTACCTACGAAAATTACAAACTCTTCAGAATTATCCCGACAATGGAAACGCATTTAGAAGTACTTCAATCGTTGAACAACGAGAATGGAGTAAGTAAACTTTACATAAAAATAAAAACTACGAACAATGCAGATTTTTTTTCTCCAATACAAATTTAGTTACGCACTATTTTTTTAAACTAAAAATAGAAATTCTTAAGCGTTTTTTAATAACAGATCCAAATTAAATAAAATTAATTTCTTAGATATATATTCAACATCATCTATAAGTAAAACGTTTTGAAATTAAGAAATGTATATAGATTTTGTCAACGGATTTAAGATTAAATTTTAGTTAAGCAAAATTTTATCTCATTTACAGTTCAGCTATTGGCAAGAACCAAGTTGGATAAACAGAGAAGCACTTCTCATGGTGTCTCCGCACAATCTGACCGATTTCTACGATAGTATGAAAGATTTCCAGGCAACACATGAACTCAAAATTGATAATATTCAAAAACTGATCAACAATACTATTCCTCACAATCAATCACAGAATTTCGATTTTAATAGCTATCATAACATTTCTAACATTTACAACAATCTCGATTATTTGCACAAGAAATATCCCAAAATAGTGAAATTAATTGGATTATGCTGTTCATATGAAAACCGTTATATCAAAGGTATAAAATTATTCGCTAAACGTGATGATGCACAGACACACGGAATCTTCATTGACGGTGGCATGCATGGCAGGGAATGGATTTCGCCCGCAACTGTCATGTATATTCTGCACCAATTATTGTTTAGCGAAGACCCGCGTGTGAGATATATAGCTGACAACCATAATTGGTATATTTTCCCGGTATTAAATCCCGACGGATATGAATATTCGCGTACTCATGTAAGATTTATTTTACGCAACATTATTTAATGTTGTTTAGTTATTTAATATTCTAATAATTTTAATTATAATTATTAATTATAAATTGAAATTATTCACACCAATGAGTTTCTTTTAATGATTTCCAGGACAGATTATGGAGTAAAACTCGTAAAGTTCTGCCATGGTTTGAACCGTTCAGTTCTACCTGCCAAGGATCGAATCTTAATAGAAACTGGAATTTTCGATGGAATAGTAAGTATTCGATAAATAGAAAAATGTAACAAATAATGTTCAGTAAAAAAAAATGTTACTGAAAATTCAGATAATTTTTGAGAAACTTATAACGTTAAGATCCGTTGATGTGATATTATAACTTGTTATTTTCAGCTATTAGCAACAGTAGCAATCCTTGCAATGATAATTATCCCGGAAATAGGCCATTCTCAGAACAAGAGATAGATATTGTAGCACATTACATGTCCAATACTACCTTCCATGCATATATCTCGTTTCAAGGTTTTGGACAAAAATTGATGATTCCTCATGCCTATACGGTTCAACATAACTTTTTTTCTTACGATTGGCTGGTAAGAAACTACATAAGTAAAATAAAAAAGAATTGTGTGTAAAAAATAATTGTTTTAAGAAGAAAAACAATATCTCAGAGCAAATAAAATTTAAAGCAATACATTTTCATGATTTTCTCAAACTCTTTTATATAAAACGTGCATTCATATTTGCTATTAATAATTTAAAACATCCCTCCTTTGTGATTTTAGTTACGTTTATGCAAGACTGTAATCAATAATCTAGAACAGAAGTTCAACACCAAATACGAGATTGGAACTATTGGCGAATTAGACGGTACATGAACACTTAATTATTTCGAAAAATTCGTGTATATAACTTTCCTTCACTAGTTTCTTCCTTATATATTTACAATACATAAAATATTTATTGTTGTATTTCGTTAGATTAAAATTGCTATTTAACAGAGATGGTTCATTATTAAATAATGTAAAATTACTTATAGGTTTAGCGAGCGGTACTAGTGCAGATTACGTTGCAAATATTTTGCGTAAGCACCTCGTGGTTGTCTACAAATTGCGCGATGATGGTCAATACGGCTTTTTGCAACCATCTGAACAAATTATTCCAACTGGAAAGGAGGCTTTAGAGTTTCTTGTATCTATATTTACTGAGGCGTTGAATGTAAAAATGCCATAAATAATGAAGTATTAATTTTATTGTTATCGATTTTATGTATGTATGTATTTATACTTTTATTGGACACATAACGATTATATATTTTGTTATGTAATCTATCTATGGAAAATTTTGATATTACATTTGTCAATTACGGTACTTCGAATTTCCTATGCTTTTATCATTTTTATTAAAATAATTGTCTATATACTTATATTTTTTATTTATACATTTGATTTATATTTATAATATACTTTGAGAACAACTTTTATTAGAATTAATTATTAAATACAGTTCCCCATTTATTTATTTTACTAATTCTCGTTTAAGATATTGTAATTACTTCTGATCAATGGTTTCTGTTTACAATAAATTAGAGACAATGTTACTCGTAAGAATAAACAAATTTTTAAAATTTAAAAATCTAAAAATTTAGATGATTCAAACCTAAAACTAACTTTGATAAAAAAATCAAATTAAATTAATTAAGTTAATTAAGCTACCTTAAATAATTATTAAATAATAATTTTGAATATTGTCAATCTAAGATCTAAGTGAATTATTCTGGTAACTCTATTTCTCTTAAAAAGATGTATAAAAAACGATGATTTTCATAAACACATTAAAAATAACTATAAAATGGATTTTATTCGGTTCTGTTCTTTCATGAAGTCACATATTGATCGCTTTTATTTGGTTTCTATGTCAACCGCACTGCATGAAGATAGTTTACACATATTCGTTGAATTGCAGTTTACCAGCAGTGTTCATATCACTTCAAATTGAAAAGCTTTGTACTTCGTGTCAATTATCATAATTCTAAAATGGTGCGGAAAAAGATACATCATCCGGAAATGCGTACGACGTATCTTTTGAAGCCCGGGCAGACGCTCGAGAACACTAAAGTGAGTGTTTTTATTTACTCCCAAACGTGGAGTTCGTATAAACCGAATTTTCCCTACGTCTAGTATTTCTGAAAATTTAACCGCGCTTTTGCAGGTGTCTGAAAGAACTCGGGCGTTAATAGTGACGAAGGACACCTTTCAGCGTTTCACCTTTCAGCGTTTCGTGGATTATACTACGGAAGAGAATAGAATAGCGGCCCAGCAGGAAAAGGAAGCTGCAAAAATTGCAGCGTTGAAAAAGGCGACTTACGAAAAAAGTAAATCATGGGACATCACAATAGAAGTATGCGTAATTTATTCTCGATTCAATATAATTGCGATAACAAATACAAAGAATATTTTATTTCTAAACTTTAATATGTACATTTAAAAATGTAGAGATAGGATATATTTAAAATTTTTGTTTTGTCAATATGTACTATAGGATTTCGAAGAAAGTAAAAATGAATTTCTCTAGACATTTGCAAATGCATTTTTAGGCATTTGCAAAATTCTTTTCAAATTTTATTTCATATAGCAGCAACTGATAACGCCGTTGAAACAAAAATGGTTTGATAATAGAACATAAAGGCGAGACAGAAGAAAGAATTATTGTCAAAGAGACAAAAGTCCGAGGAGGAGAGGAAAATGTTCGTCAAGGAAATGACGGAGAAGAAGGTGGCGGAGCGTGCTGAGGTGGTGCAGCAAGCAAGAAAATTGCTCCAGCAAAAGAGACCTTTGTGTCGACAGATTAATCGCGCTCTCCTCGTCTCCGAGGTACTTTCTCACGAAAGCAACATTCACGTAATTCGTAAGTCAAGCTGCGTTAATTAAACTCAAAATAGTCTACCATGATTTTTATTAGTGTCTCAGGGAGCTGGATGCCCAAGTGGCGTTTCAAAAGACTATTAGAGCGATAGACAAAGAACATGATGTAAGATATGCTAATTCGATTAAGACGGACGTTGCAAAATATGAGGAGCAAAAGAGACAAGAAACGGAGGAACGAATGAAGAAAATCAAGAATTACAGGACTGCATTGAAAAAACAGTAAATATTAATTTTAATGGGAATTTTAACATATAAACGTGAGATTATAATTCTAAATATTTGTAGCAATGTTAGTAAAAATTGAATAGATATTAATGTTAATATAAATTATTATTCGTATCAAAGTCAAAGAAATTTATTTTTGACGTTACGTTGCGACGTGTATTATCAGATTAATTATAAACCAGGATCGAAGAGAACGAACGGGATAATAAGCTGAAAGAAGCGGAGGCGTTGGAAACTGAAAAACAGGAACAAAGAAACACGACTCGAGATATGCAGCTTACGAAAGAGAAAGAGATGCAAAATGTAAGCACCGATATTTGCCAAAAACTTTTTTATTGTAAATTGTAATATATATTCTATTTATATAGCTATTAAATAAAAAGAAGAGACTCCAGCAATTTTTCAAGGAAGCGATAGAAGAGAAGAAACGATTCGAACTGGAATTAAAGCACAATGAAGAGTCGGAAGATCGGGCGTTAGAAATTAGTCGAGAGGCTAAAAATCGAATACAGAAAATGCATAAATCATTGGCGCTAAAAGAAAAGAAAGAGAAAGCGCGTCGTTTGCAGATTATAGGTCCGATGATGCTTTCATAAATTCTGCAAACATACATTTTGTACGCCGGAATTCACGAGTAGAACAGACCCAATAATTAACGAATCCCGTTTCAGCGGAACAACATGTTTCAACCGAGCAAGCTCACGAGGCTAAAGAGCAAGAAATCTTGAAAAAAGCTATCGAAGAGAAAGAGGCAGCTGAAGCGGAAAAGCGAAAAGCGCAAAAGGAACGAGAAGAGAAGATGCGCGCTCTCATGGAGGAATATAAGCTTCATGACGCGGCTGTCAAGACGAAGCAAAGACAAGAGGAAAAGGACCTAAGAGCTTGGGAGATGATGCAAAGATTTAAGAGAGATGAGTACGACAAGCAGACCGATTTGGAAGATCGGAAGCAACAATGGCAACAAAAACTGGAATATGGAAATGAATTGCGGAAAGATTTTGTAAGAGACTAGATTCCTCTAACGAATTTAATAATAATTTTCACATTCTTCAAGAATAATTTTTTTTTAATTATTATTTCTTTTTTTATTTGGATTCCATTTGTACATTAAAAAAATGTGTTTATGTTCAAGTAAATATATTTAAAACAATTAGTAATCGGATATTAGGCTAATTCCCGATTACTAATTGTTTTAAATTTCAAAAGATCTAAATTTATTTTAACCATTTTTTTAAATATATTTATTGTAACATTATTTTTTGATAAAAAAAAATATTTCCAAAATTAAAATAAAAAAATAAATTATTTTATGCCAGCTAATACTTATTTAAATCAGAGAAATAATGTTAAAATAAATATATTTACTTGAACATGAAGAATTTCAGTGCACAGTTATCTTAGGTGCATGTTTTTAAAATATAATTTCATATGCACAGAGATAATTTCTTACAATTTTAATATTAATCATCAGGAGGAAAAGGAACGAATCGAAAAAAACCGTGAAAAAGAAATTCTCGAAGTCGAAGCCATTAAAGCAGCAATTGAGAAAGCCAATCAAAGGATTTTGCTTTATGGCAACGAAGTTTTAGAAGAGTCGAAGGGCGTGAGACCGCTTTATCCGATTGTCAAAGTTATAGAGGTAAACATTTAAACATCCGCACAATGCGGAAGTTTGAAATTAATAGAATCGCAAACAATTACAAAGAATCGTCCTTGTTTGTAGGAGATTAAAAAGGAAATGGGGTTAGCGCCAAACAAGAAAAAAATCGGAGAGTCAACCGTCAAAGCGGAACGACCGAGAAGAAAATACAGAGGCCGTCGCTGCACTTGTCCGAAACCTGTTCCGGTCGATCAAATATATTATTTGCAGTAAACTGCCGTTTGCAATAAACGGCGTTAATTTGTAAGTCGTCCGTCCGCAATTACCAGGCCACCCGTCCGATCATTATATCATTTATTTGGGACGCTACCCGAGTCATTTTCGCGTCACACGGTCAAGTCTGGTGCGTTTTGACTCACGCAAAAATCGGTATAAACAAAGTAATCCACGCCAAGACGAAATTTACCAGCAATTTACGAACAAAGAATTTACCAAGTTGTGAAAGTTCGAGCACTCTCACGGCTCCTTATTCCAGTGGGCACTCGTTATACGTCATAAAACATTATAGTCCTTTCTCGAGCAATTAAATAAGTCGTCCGAAACAGGTTTCCTTGAAAACACGTTTCGTATCACGTGCACGTTCAATTAACAAAACACATAAATTAATATGAACGTATTACCATGTAACATGATTCAGTAACATAGCATGCTTTTAATGTGAACTAATTTCTCATATGAACGGTTATAAAATATGATTCTTCGTGTAAGCAATACTTGATGTATCAAATCCTTATATCAGAATAAATCAATCATTTAAAATGGCAAACAATCTATATGTATCTTTTCATTTCTCTTTCCGTTTGAATGAAGTAATGAATGCAAGTAATAATGAAAATAAAATCCAATTCGTATAAAGATCGATTTATAAGAATCGATATTTCATCGCCGTGCTACAAAACAGTAGGTTAACAATACAATTTCATAAAGCACGGTTTTACACGATTTGACATTATGTAGATTCGAATACACGTGTATTTCAACTTGAAAGGCTTTACAAGTATTTTAGATTACCTTGAGGAACAGAAACCAACCATCTAACTTATTTAAAAGCATTTATCTCGCCGGTACAACAAACTATTAAAAATGTCGAAGAAAGAGGAAGAGACGAAGGAAAAGAAGAGAAAACCTATACCGCCAATGATAAATTTTTTGCTGGGTGGCCTTTCCGGGTAATTTCTTACAGCTTGAAATAAACTAAAGTTAATTAACTACTACTTTATATTAAATTTCGTAAAATTTAATATACTTAAAATTCTATTTGTATCTCAGGATGGCGGCCACTTGCGTGGTTCACCCAATGGACGTGATCAAAAATAGGATGCAAGTGCAGAAAGGAAAAGCATCGATTTTGAATGTAATCAGTACCACGTACAGCAAAGAGGGCATTCTTTCGTTTTACAACGGCTTATCGGCTGGTCTCGTTAGACAAGCATCGTACACGACCGTGCGACTCGGGACTTATAATCAGATGCAAGAGTTTTGGAGGTATTCCGATAACATCAATCAAAATAAATAAAAAAAAAAAATTGAAAGGAGAGATCAAGAATATTTTCAGACGGCATAAAAGTCTTAAAAGAAAGTCCGAACAAAATCGAAATGAGATCAGGCCGTCTTTCAGACGTCTGATGACTCAGCATGACGGTTGCGTCGACTAAATAATCAAAACGGATGAAACAATTAAAGTCGCCATCTGGCTCTGCAGTTTCTAAAAAGAGGCCGATTGCATTTTAGACAAAGATTCGTCGGCCGTCCCAATTTCGCGGTTCTGGCATTTATGGCTGGGACTGCTGGTGCCGTGGGGGCTTTCTTTGGAACACCAGCCGACGTCGCTCTCGTGAGAATGACAACAGATGGCAGATTACCAGTGGGTAATGATAAATTTTATACAAGATAATTAGTGCACTGAGTTTCATCAATGTAAAAGAATACATATTCTAAAATAAATCCTAGCTAATTTTGCTAATGTTTTTAATACTTAGAGCAGCGAAGAAATTATAAAAACGTGCTTGACGCTTTCGTTAGAATTGTCAGAGAAGAAGGAATATTCACTCTTTGGAGAGGAAGTGTAGCTACGATAGGAAGAGCTATTGTCGTTAACGTTTCGCAACTGGCCACTTATAGCCAAATGAAGCATTTAATCGCGTCACGAAGTACGTCTAAACAGCAGTTAACAATTTATCTTACAATTACTACTATTTATTTTCATAATTCAATTTCTTGAATATAAATTGAATATACATGTACGTTATTGTTAAAAATTCTACAAGAATCTATAATATTTCATTTGTAATATATTATAATATTCTTTTACCTACATTTTTTAAATCTTTATATTAATTGAAAAATTGTTATTCTTATAGTGAATGTTAAAGAAGGTATAGGCTTGCATTTCGGTGCGTCGATGATGTCAGGATTTATCACTGCCTTCAACTCCATGCCTTTTGACATTGCCAAGACCAGGTTATCAACGATTTTAATACTTGAAATTTCTCAAATAAAACTATTAAACCTTGAATTAGTTTAATAATGAATTATCGTTCGTATTTACCAAGTAATAGATCGATAACAAACTCAGCTTCTGCGTTATTTGCTTGAGCATTCCATTAAATTAGAAGATATAGATTTACTATGTATTTATTTCGTTAACATTAATTAAGACAATTAATTAAATAATAAAATAAATATATAATAAATCTACACCTTGTTAAAGCTCGTTATTTTTGGTTTAGCTTGTCGATTTTTCAATTTAATAAGATTTTCATCGTCGCTTCTTCGCAGAATCCAAAACATGAAGACCACTGACAAACCTCCGGGCATGGTCTCAGTTATAATGACAATTGCGAAAACCGAGGGGATAAGATCTCTTTGGAAAGGTTTCTGGCCAACTTACTGCAGGATCGGGCCGCACACGGTACTAACTCTCGTTATCAACGAGCAACTGATGCGTTTATATAGAATATATTAAAAGTAATAATAAAAAAATTGTCAAAATAAAAAAAAACGTGCTTTTATGTAACATTCTAAAATAATATTCACGCTGATTTGATTAAACAATTACAACATCTCAGTTATAGATTTTATTCCAATTATATCGTGCAATTGAAGGAAAGCAATTCACATTGACAGAGGTAAACTACATTACGATGCCGGAAAGAATGTCAAGTACATTCGATGAAATTGATCAACACATACCATGGTAATTACGGTATTGGGAGCAGCTCTGGAATAATACGGAAGAAGACCGCGCCACAACGACATTACGCTTTCCGTTTTAGCAATTTTAATAATCATAGCCATGACACCAGGTGGTTTCGTAGACTGTCTCCAGTTTTGAATCCTACAAAAATGCATATTTAAAGACTTTAATTATCTCGCCTTTGATATCTCGTCGTGTTACCTAGTTTTAGCTACGTCCACTGGAATCGAAGCAAAACACGTAATTACGCTGGACATCATAGCAGCAGTAAATTGCAGTGGTATATCGTTTTGGATATACCCTGTCGCACTAAAAAGATCTATTAAAATCATCGTAATTAAAATCATATTGATTGTAATTTTCTATTGTACTTTTATTATACTTTTATTAACTCTCATTTATATTCTAATATTTACATTCTCATATATTTTTTCTTATATTTATTACACTTTTTTCTACGTTGCGGAAAGGATAAGTTTAATATTGCAAATTTTAATTGACCTGTGTCTCGCAGCAACATCTTCGCTCTCGTGTATGTACCTAACTGTGCTCCATTTACAATCGCTGCCCTACCCATCGTGGGCACCGCTCCTCTCCATAACCCGGAAAATCCCTCAGTTTTCCATACATTAAAGATGGCACTAGCGGCGTTCTTATAATTTCTTCGCTTTTCTAGGCAGTAATTCTCATGTCAAATAAGCAACACTTTTACATTTGTATTTTTTTTTTATCCTTCCAAGTCATTCTCAAGAAATTAATATAAACCGAAAAAGATAGGAATACCTGGTGGCAAATTCTCATCAGCCACCATGCGAATCAATATCATATCCGCGGGGGTACCGATAAAAGAGCCTATCACGCCAGCTACCATCCCAATACTAATCATCGTAACGTAATTTAAATAGCCAAAATGTTGCCTAAAAGGAAGGAATTTAAATGAGACGTTTTCCTATTAGCGCTACAATATTATTTAATTTTAAATAATATTCCTAAAATATTATTTAATATTTATAAAAAATAGTTATACGTTCACTCCTGATATTATATAAATATTACATAAGAATATTCTCACTTTTAATATAATAATTGTAAAGTTTATGAATATTTTATGCATAATAATTTACATTAATTTTTTAACAAAAATAATATTCTTAGAACATTTTTATAATATTCCATAAATATTATGTAAAAAACGGATATGTAATATTAATACAACATTCCCATAATATTAAAATAATATTAAAAATATTAAATAATATTTTCAGAATATTATTTTAATTTGTAACAATATTTGTATAACATTTTAGGAATATTAACACTTATAGAGTTTTATAATACAGACGCTAAACACCAAATTTGCATTCGATATTCAAAACGACTCTGCGAATTATGATTAATTTCGAAACGCTATGACTGACATTACTCCCCGATATCCAGCAACGTGTTGTAGATCCCAAGTCTGCTGGTTGTGTAGGTCAATTGACGAAGAATAGCCGCACTCAGCCCCGAGTAAAAACCGCAAACTCCACCCGTGTAAAACGTGCGGAGTGCTGTATCACGCAAAGTATCATGCGATACTTGCATGCGTATCTTAAGAACATCCATAGGATGCGTCACGAACTGAGCTATCACTCTGTCATCAGCGGAATAAAATTACCGTGAGTTTCAAGCTAAATTACTCGTTAGATATTTGCCTTTTTCCCTCTTTAAAAAAAAATAATAACACTTTCATTGTCTTAATGAGTAACTGTGATATGAATCTTTTTTTACCCCGATATGCCACCTATCGCAAAGTTGACGAATTTCGGCACCTTGGCGTCTTGGGTCGACGCTGACATTGATGTAATCTCTTTTTCTCATGCTAATCTCAATGTCTTACAACTTCTTATTTTTATTAATATTTTAAAGTCTCGATAAGAATGGCGATCTTTAACCTACTACCATGATGGTAGTAGGAGACATCATGCATCATTCCTGCTACTTCATTTTCATATTTCTCCTGAATATAGTAGCATTTAAAACTCGATTAAATAGAATATAGAATTATTCCCAATGAATATTTCTATCCAAAACAAATAGCTGTTTTCGATAAATAATAAAATCTAAATTGTCGACATAGTTTAATTAAATGTTTATACGGAAACTTTTTAATTAAATAATTTATAAATTACTTTTTAAATAAAATCTTTAATTAAAATCTGTTTAATCTAAGATCACAAAAATACTTATAAAATATTTGCCATAATATACTAATAAACAAATTTAAGAATTTTAAATGATCAATTTTAAAATGATTAATTTTTACATTTTTTAAACAAATCTTTTAATTCATCTTTCATAATTAGATATTTTCTAATATAATTTTATATTTTACAAAAAAAAACTTTACAAGAATAACTTTTTATAAAATTTTAAATTATTTTTTTTTCTAATTATTTATAATTTATCGAACAAATCGATAAAACGATTCGAAAGAATAGAAAAAACTTATTAATTTTACGCAGATAGTCTATCCATTTTAGAACAATAAATCTATGAAAAGTCAGTTTATCTCAACTACTATTTTGTTGGTATATGTGAATATATTGTAAAATAAATGTGTGAATATATTTTAAAATAAATTTCATAGATTCTCTTGTTATCCTATTATAAAAAAATTTGTCACTCACCGTTCCGTTGTGCAACAAGCGGAGATAGTCAGGCACGAAGCTGCGATGATACTGTAACATAACACATAAGAGTTAATTAAAACTGTGCTCAAAATAATCAATATATCAAAAGTTAATTTTTATACGCACATCAAACTTTTCGACTTTTAATTAGATATTTAGTAATATTATGATTAGTAATATAATCATATTCAAAAAATACCTTTACAAAATTTAATTCATTTATATAAAATTTTATAATTTTTCTTTCTTTAAGTACTTTTTTAATTTATTGAAATAAAATCAAATAAAAAAAAAAGATTATTAATTTTTTAAAAATAAGAAGTTATATTTACCCCAAGGTTGCTCCGCTGCCACCTGATGCCTCTCCTAGGCCTCCTCCTCCTCTCAGAACATCTAAGTTGCTGGTTTGTCACATGTGATGACACTGTAACACAAAATACAACATTTAAATTGCAATTTTACATACAAAACAAGAGTAAGTAAACAAAAAATTAAATAACTTCTTAAACCAATAAGTAAATTGTGCTCAAATTTTACACAGATGCTCAAATGTATAATATTAGAATATTCTATAAAATTTTTATATTTTTAGTAATGTTTTGAGATATGACCCATTTAAGATACATCCTTAACCCTTTTGTATCTGGTGGCACATACATATATGTGCCAAATCTTCGAAAACTTGTTATCATAAAAATGAAGTTAACAACTTTTTCCCGGATATATTTTAAACATAAAGAATAAGACTCTTAAAAAAATCAATATTTCTAGGGGCTTCCCCTCTTGATTTGTATACTTTGTCAAAAATTCATAAAATAAGTTTAAAGTGAAAAATGTATGTCTCTTCCACCAACATTTAAATAACGAGATCTTTGTGGGCTTATTTTGGAGATCAATGTAAGAGTTATTTATTATAAAAAAAATTGTTATTTAATTTCAAAATGGTGGCTCCAATATTACAGACCAAAATGTAAAATTTTTTAAAAATTTTAATAAACCCATACTTTGAAACAAGCCTGTGGCTCATGAGTTGTTCCCCTCCAGATGTACGTTCAGATTCTTTTCTTTGGTTCCCCAGATGTCATACTATTCTTGTCTAACATTTAGTTAACAATAAAGATAAAGTGACATCTAAGGAACACTCCACAAAAAATTCAAAAGTTCTTCCTAGAGAAGAACGGCCAATGAGCCACAGTTTGTCAAATCTGCTTCAAAGGTTTTTGGGATTTCTGATTATGCATCTATAATCAAACTTTCAAAATTCAATATAGCAGATAAAAATATTAAATTTTATTGGATTTAAGTAATAAATAGTTTGATCTGCTATATTGAATCTGCTATTCTAAATTTTGAAATTTTGATTATAGATTTATAATCAGAGATCCTAAAACCTCTAGTAAAATGTCAATTAAATGCTAATTATTCCTAGACGAGTCAAGCACAAAAGGGTTAAGCAACATTTTAGTTTAGAAAGAATCTTTTTCAATGTAACGACATGAGCATGTTTATTTTTGTTATTTGATAGATTTAACTACTATAGGCAAGAATATTTCTTATGATCTGAGTTTAATAAACAAGTAACTTGCCAATGGAACCAATATGTGACAGGCTGCATTTCGATATACACTACCAGCATTGAAAATCTATAGTTCATGTCACATAAACTATAAATTTTCAATACTGGCAGTAAATTTCGATACGCAACCACAGTAGATTATGTCACTGTAGCTGTGTACCAATTTACAATTCACAAGTAAAACATAAACCAATAACTTGCATTTGGAACCAAGATATGGTCATGAAGATGATCAAATATGACAGGCTGCGTTCCGATATACACTGCCAGTACTGAAAATCTATAGTTCATGTCACGTACACTATAGATTTTCAGTACTAGCAGTGAATTTCAGTACGTAGCCGCAGTAGATGTCATTTATAATTTACCAGTATTTTTACACTGTGCATATTTCATACGTCTTGTTTATTCACATGTTTTCTATAAAAAATTATATATAAAATTCTATTTCAAATTTTGTCGCAAATTATAGATGTTCTAAAGAGGGCTTTACATTTAAATTACAAAAATACATCTGCAGAAATACAACAATTAATAAAATATTTACTGAGTTGCTCCACAGATGCCAACTTTTGCCTGAAAGTCTGCTGAAATCTCGATCTGTTGTTCTCGTATACACATTAACTTCACACACGACCGCCCGATCGGCACTTTCAATATTACGCGGATAACATACATATGTGAACGCAAATAAAAGACGAAACACACGCGAGAGTATTAACAGGCATTGCATTGCAAGAAAGAACGAGCAGCCGATCCGTCACGTCACCCGAGGCAGCGACAAGAGTCGTTTGAATAAATGCACGCGTAGATAGAAACGAGACAAATTCACTTGCGATTGCAAATCTTGTATTCAACACGATCGCACGACAAGCAGCGGTTCACTTGACATTCGCGATATTCTACTGCGCAGATGAAATATGCCATTCCAGCGAACACGCGCGCGTTACGCGACAAGCACCCAAGATACCGGCGTTTCAAGAACGAGACCGATCACTTTTACGTACGACACTGTGTATCAGAATACTCGTCCGCAATCATATCGGCACACTCGAGACCGTATGCACGCAATTCGGATTAAAGACACGCGAGAAGCACGGAACCGCTTCGTTATAACGTCCGATAACCTGCAAAACAATAACAAATATGGCGCAATACAGCGACGGTAGCGTTGTTAGCAATAGCGCCTGATGGCGCCTGCGGCGGCAGTGGCACTAGCAGCGACGTGGGCAACTGCGACAGCGGCAGCTCGACGACGGTTGCCGAATAGCGGCGGAGATAGCCGAGCGGTCGAGACGGCACGTGGCACGTGGCACGTCGACTACGTGCGTAGTAGGGAGACGGCTGATTGAGCGGCCCAGAGGTGAGCGGCCCAGAGGTCGCGCGATGACTGGCGCATGGCACGTGGCGCGTGGCCTTGTCGAACGTTGACCTTACGCGAAGTCAACAACTCCCGTCCGTCGGTTAGCACCGTGCGCCTCAGCTAATACGAACTTAACTCAATGATTTTATACTGTTAGCGAGATTTACTTGCGTTGTATTGAATTCTCGTATCATTACGAACTTTCGTATCATTTATTAAATTTGCTTACGCGTACCGACTCTGAAGAAAATAGTATATTTATTAAACATTCATTGAAGTGTTTATTAGACGTTTTCGCTGATAAAATCTCGCGTTTTCGTATCTTTTAGCTTCAGTTTTGAAAACGTGGTGCAAAGTATCATCATGATCTGCTTTCGCGAGTGTTATATAGCAAAAAAAATATTGTGTAAAATCTGTGATACTAAAAATCTAGACAATCTAACAACGAGAAGAGGAGGAGACCTCGGTAGAGGCATCAAGCATCGGTGGAGCAAGATGCGGTAAATATAATATATTTATATGTTATATCTTACGCGCGGAAGCATTGATCATTTTTTAATTGAATATTTAGATTATAAAAATTAGAAAAAGAAATATTATAAATAAAATTCGATTTTTTACTCACCAATCTGACACGCAACGGAGCGGAGTTGTTCGAAGCTGCGATGATACTGTAACATACAAATATAAAATTTAAAAATTAAAACTGTACTCAAAACAATCAATATTTGAAAAGTCTATTTTTACACGCACGTCAAAATTTCAAAATTTGACATTTAATTAGATATTTAATAATGCAATCATATCCAAAAAATATCTTTACAAAATTCAATTAAAATTTTATTAAAAATTTTTTTTTTAATTAATTTATTTTTTTTAGATGAAATTGGATGAAAGGGAAAAAGATTATTAATTTTAAATAAAAAGTTATATTTACCTCAAGGTTATTCCGCTGGGGCTCGATGCCCCTCCAAGATTTCCGCCTCCTCTCAGATCTGTGTCGAACTTCCTCGTCGAACTTCCCGTTGCACTCGCGGAACACTCGCATTAAATACACAAATTACGCCCGTGGATTAATTAAGTCCTATTACTTTAAACGGCACTCCCGGAACAAGCGCGCGACGCGATGAACCGGTTGCGGTTCGTTTATTTAAATCATCGACGAGTATATATACGACAGCTTTATACATGGAATAAGTTCGCTAAAGCAAATAAAAAATTAATTGTGGGTATGTATTTGAAAATTGATCTTCCGGCCAGATTGTCCTTCCTTTTCATTAAACCTAATCAAATTAATTTATCCGGCCGTATGTCAGAGCTAAATAATTCGAGTAATGACAAATTGATTACGATTGAATTAACAAAATAAAAAATTTTTCATATATTTTCTTATCGAAGAGATGTGTGTATTCTAAAGAAAGAAAATTACAAAAAATCATCTTTAATAATATAATCAGAACGTTAAATATAGTTTTCAAAGATGATTACTTGCTTTCTCAAGATTTCATGTTACATAGCCAATACAGAAGTCTACTCTCCTAAATTTTATTTACTTGATCTCGTATAATATTTGGAAATGTAACTAAGACAGCTTATTCGTATTTGTAGTGCACAAAAATATGTTACATTAAAAATATAAATAAGTAAAAAGTATTCAAAAAATGTTGTATTCTTGCTTACAATGAGAAAAATAATCTGATTATATTTAAAAAACTTAAATGATTGAGCATTCTTGATAAAACCAGAAGCAGAATTTCTAATAATTATAACAGAACTTTGGTTAAAATAATCTGATCGTTTGACAGATTTAACTATAATTTAGCAATTCCTACAAGATTTCTGATTCGTCTATTCTTGAATAGACGTACTCGTTGAATCTATCAGATTTCTAAATGATGCAACACGATTTTTTTCCAGTGATAAAGTTTAACTTTAAAAAATCATTTTATATCTATGCAAGTGTCTAAATTCCTGTCACGTGCAAGAGACATTGCTTGTTACGCAATTCGCGAAATAACAATTTAGCGGTTCAAACGCGGTGGATACGAGATCGACAGTGAGCTCGTTGCGAATGAGTTCTCCCTTTTGTGTCACGTTTAACGCACGTCTAACGTCGACTAAGCTTTCTCAACCACGATTCATACGACACTTGTATTTGTTACAAGCCATAGTCGCAGGCAGCAAGTCACTTAAAGGAGACGCACTTTCTGGGGTGCTTTTGTCAACCCGCGACATGCTCACAAATCGTGGTTGATCCAGCTGATCGGCTGGTTAGACGCTAAGTTCAATGAGACATAGTCTCATTGAACCGATAACGTAACGAGAAAAGAGAGTGTACATTGCAACGATCTCGAATATCGAATCGTACCTCTTAACAATACATGTGCCAAATCAAACGCGAAAATTAATTTTTGAACAAATCACAATGTGTAATGCACTTACCACGCTGATGAAAAAATTCTTAAATTTTACTAAATATTTTGGAAAATTTAGTAATTTTTCTCCCAGTACACGAAAAGCTGAAAAAACAATTATACATTGAAAATCTAACAAATTATTTCTAACAAGAATTTTTAACAAATTATTTCATATTTCTGCGATCGTCTACTTCGTGGCACGTGCAGAAACATTGCTTGTACGCGATTCGCGAAAGAACGATTTAATAATTCGAACGCGTTGGATACGGGATCGATAGTCAGCTTGCTGCGAATGAGTTCTCCCTTTTGTGTCACGTTTAACGCACATCTAACGTCGACTAAGCTTTCTCAACCACGATTCATACGACACTTGTATTTGTTACAAGCCATAGTCGCAGGCAGCAAGTCACTTAAAGGAGACGCACTTTCTGGGGTGCTTTTGTCAACCCGCAACATGCTCACAAATCGAGGTTAATCTAGCTGATCGGCCGGTTAAACGCTAAGTCTAACGAGACATGGTCTCACTGAACCGATAACGTGACGAAAAGTCAGAGTGCACATTGCATCGATCTCCGATACCGAATCGTATCTCATAATTTCAGATGTGTTCAATCAAACGCGAAAATTATTTTCTGGACAAATCGCAATGTCTAGTGCATTTATCACGAAAATTTAAAATAAAAATAAAAATTCTACATAAAAATAAAAAAAATTTCTGCATTAATAAAATCATTTCGTAGCATTGCAAGCATCTCTTTGTGGCACTTGTAAGAGACATCATTTATTACGCGATTAACGAAATAACGAATTAGCAATTTGGACGCGAAGAATACGGGATCGATAGAAAGCTCGTTGCGAATGAGTTCTGCCTTTTGTATTACGTTTAACGCACGTTTAACGTCGACTAAGCTTTTTCAACCACGATTCATACGACACTTGTATCTTACAAGCCATAGTCGCAGGCAGCAAGTCACTTAAAGGAGACGCACTTTCTGGGGTGCTTTTGTCAACCCGCGACATACTCACAAATCGTGGTTGATCCAGCTGATCGGCTGGTTAGACGCTAAGTTCAATGAGACATGGTCTCATTGAACCGATAACGTAACGAGAAGAGAGAGTGCACATTGCAACGATCTCGGATACCGAATCGTACCTCTTAATAATACATGTGCCAAATCAAACGCGAAAATTAATTTTTGCACGAATTACAATGTCTAATACATTTACCACGCTGATAAAAAAATTCTTAAATTTTACTAAATATTTTGGAACATTTAGTAATTTTTCTCCCAGTACACGAAAAACTGAAAAAACAATTATACATCGAAAATCAAAGAATTTCTACTTTTAACAAATTATTTCATATATCTGCGAACGTCTACTTCGTGGCACGTGCAGAGACATTACTTGTACGCGATTCGCGAAAGAACGATTTAATAATTCGAACGCGTTGGATAAGGGATCGATAGTGAGCTCGCTGCGAATGAGTTCTCTCTTTTGTGTCACGTTTAACGCACGTCTAACGTCGACTAAGCTTTCTCAACCACGATTCATACGACACTTGTATTTGTTACAAGCCATAGTCGCAGGCAGCAAGTCACTTAAAGGAGACGCACTTTCTGGGGTGCTTTTGTCAACCCGCGACATGCTCACAAATCGTGATTGATCCAACTGATCGGCCGGTTAGATGCTAAGTTCAATGAGACATGGTCTTATTGAACCGATAACGTGACGAGAAGAGAGAGTGTACATTGCAACGGTCTCCAATACAGAATCGTACCCCGTAATTGCACGGGTACCCAATTAAACGCAAAAATTATTTTTGCTTTTTCGTAATGCCTTGTACGCATACCACGAAGAAAATTAAATAGAAATATAAATGCACTAAAAAAATAGGATTTTGTTGCGTTAATTGAATATTTCATAAAGTCAATCAATTTGTTTGTTGAAAAATGGACAAATCGGATATATATATATATATATATATATATATATATATGTATATGTATAATAATTTTAGGACTTACCACGTTAAAATATAGTCTATGAAACTTTCTAATTATAAGATATTGAGTTCTATTATAAATATCAGAAAAATCTAATTTCATCAAAACGCATCATACAGAAAAAAATAGTGTCAAATCAACAATTTATTATTTCATATATAAATAAAAATATAAAATCTTTTTAGAAGAATTTGTAAACCGACATAATTTGCTTACATGAAGAAAAAGTATTTTTTATTAATGCAAATTATATTTGTTTAAGATTATAAAATCTTCCAAAAAGTTTTATATTCTTTTTTACATTAAAAAAATCTAATTATATTAACAAAACTTATATGATTAAGAGTTCCTGGTGAATCTAAAAGCAGAATTTCTGTTTTTATTTTGTTAATTTTGATTATGGGATTATATCTAAATATTAGATTTTTATTTACTACCTGTATCAAATTAATAAAATTTATTGCTTTGTTTATTAAAGTGTAAACAAATGTCTTATAATTAGTATGTATATTCAAATCCATTATACTTCTTTACATAATTTAATACTAATTGTACATTTCTATTTGGATTCTAATATGTTCTAATAAGAAATATGAATAACACCTCTGGTTAGAATTTATATATTTCATAGTATAAATTATTTGTGGGCAATTCATCTATTCTCTAACATGAGTTCCAGATGAAACAAATTTGTAATATTATGGTTATTTAAAATGAGCTTAGCAAATTGCATTTTTGCGTTAATTTTTTTATCTCTGTTTATTCAAAATACTTATATTGTGTGTACTAAAGCTTTATATTTTTTCAATTCAATATTATTCAATTCGTCATTAGTCATTTTGGTATAAATATAATTTTTATTTATTAAATTATTATTATGTATGAAACACGATAAAAATTTGAATTTATTATTATGTTTTCAAAAATTATTATTCACGGAATTATTTTTATGTCTTGACATAATTTTAATTTATGAAATTATTATTATGTCACAATATAATTTTAATAAATAGAATTATTGTTATGTCATAACATAATTTTAATTTATTTATTTAAAATTATGTCTTGACAGAATTATTTTTATGGCCATAATAAAAATTACAAATTCTTATTATGTCTGGACATAATAATTCCATTAATTAAAATAATGGACGCGACATAATTTTATTTATTTAAACTCAATTTTTTTGAGACAATTTGTTTTAAACATTTTTGTTAGAAAACGTTTCTCATGTATTATTAAAAAGTAAAATGGCTTGCTATAATTTATATTGTCGTTACCTCTTTTATAAATTTTTTATAAAAGAGGTAATACTCACCATTCAATGCGCAACAGTGGCGTTAACAGACACATCGCTACGATGAATCTGTAACATATAGATATAAAATCCTTATTAATGTAACTCTTAAAATAATCAACAATTCAAAAGACAATTTTTACAGGCAGAATTTTGTAATGGCTTTTAAATTAAAATATTATAATTATGCATTTTCAAAAAGAATAACTTCATAAAAATAAATTTGTAAAGTTTTAAATTAAAATATTTTTTCCTCTTAATTATTATTTAAAAAGAATGAGACAAACAATTAATTTTACATATGTAAGCAATAATACTTACCGCAAAGTTTGTCCACCGAAACCCGATACCTTCTTTAAGTCTAATTTATTTCCGAGTTGTCAGATCTCTTCAGATTATTTTCCCACGATGTGCAATAATAGAATTGTAGTACATACGATCTGTAACACAAAAAAGTATTTAAATACAAATTAAAAATGTTCAAATAGAAATAATATTGAAAATAAATATATGGGAAAATTATTTTTGCATGCAAATATCGTGTTTAATTTATAATTTCAATAGATATTTAACAAAAGTATAAAGTTTTAATGAAAATAAGTTACTAAAATGCAAAAATTGCGCGCTATGTTACAAATATCAAATTTATGTTTTATGTAATAATTAGGTGTTATTTAAAAACAAAAGCATGGTTTATGTAAACTTTTCTTACTAATTAGATGAATCATAGCGCCATTCATTCCGGAATTGATCCTTTCCGCATACGCCGCGTTCTGCAAATAAAAAGCAAATGCAATTAAGAAGACGAAACGATTTTATCTCCCGCGCAGACAACTTCATAGTGACGCCGCACTTGTGACGTAATGACGCCACACATCCCGCTCTCAACTTCACATTCATTCACTGGTTTGCGTCTCAAGCAACAAATGTATGTTATTTTTTATGACGATTATTATTTCGTATTGTACGTTGGAAGCATATTAATATTATAAGCTCAACATCCGTGCGCGTTACTTGCAATCCTATATCTATATAGTTATTATCAACAGGCGCGATAGCAAGCGCGATATACCTTTGACTAAATATAACAATTATCGCGAAATACGCATTTGTACAAGTCGCCGGTATGAGTACAGAATTTGTATTAAGCAGCGGTTAAACTGATAACATTGACGCGATCGGGATTGAGATTGATTTTGCTTACCTATTAAACGAGTCGCGACGCCGCTCTCTCCAATTCCGATTCATCCTGCATTCGCCGCGTTCTGCAATCAGACACGTAAATGTGAATTAAGATGGCGGAACCGGCTTCGTTCTCGCGCAGTGAATTTTACGCGTCAAGCTCGACGCCACGCTCGCGCCGCAGCCGCGCAACGTATGAGTATTGAATCTACGTTACGCGATGATTAACTTTTGGCAATAATTATTAATGCAAGGTTTCGCTCACCTGTTAAACGAGCCGCGATGACGCCTCCGTTCCGGAGCCCATCCATCCCGCGTCCTTTGCGTTCTGTAAAAGAAACGTGAATGCAACTGAAGGTGGCGCGATGCGGCTTCGTCTCCGCGCGGTTAACTTCACGCGACAAGACTGACGCCGCGTCCGCGTCATCACAGCGACGCAATCATGTCCCACACTCAACTCAGCGTTTACGCATTAATTTTCCGCGAAATATTATCAAGCAGCAAACTTATTGTCTTTTATGACGATTATTTCGCATTCGAGAGAGTAAACGTACATAATATTATGAGAAAATATTTGCATGTGCCACTCGGAATGTAGTATGCTCGTCGTTTTGTCAATTTTTCGCGAGATACATTTTTTTGGCAATAATTATTACCCGGATCGAATGCGCGTTTTCGATCGGATACGCAAGCATCGAATCTTTATGCGAGATCAACAGAGATTTTGCGACGCCACTCGCTCTCGTTCGAATCCGGCTTGCATCGCGTCCGCCGTGCTCTGTAATCAGACGTGAATGCGAATTAAAATGGCGAGCCGGCTTCGTTCTCGCACGGTAAATTTTACGCATGACGCTCGACGCCACGGTCGCGCCGCGGCCGTGTTACGTACGAGCATCGAATGTTCGTTACACGGTAATTAAATTGACAATAACTATTAATGCGAGGCCTCACTCACCTGTTATAAACGAGCCGCGACAATGCCTCCGTTCCGGAGCCGATCCGTGCTGCGTTCGTTGCGTTCTGTAAATGAAGCGTGAATACAGCTGAAGACGGCGAGAAGCGGCTTCGTCTCCGCGCGGTTAACTTCACGCGACAGGATTGACGCCGCGTTCGCGCCTCCGTGGCGACACTGTCCCGCACCTAGCTTGGGATTTATGCATTTTTCGCAACATTATCGAGCCGCAAACGATATATGTTCTTTTATGAGGATTATTTTGCATTCGTTAGAGTAAGCGTATTGATATTATGGAGGAAATATACGTGCGGCACAACCCTGGTTCGCGGGTTTTTACCAGTCGATACGGCAGTTTCGCTCCGGTGATGAAGGTGACCGACCGTATCGGTCGGTCCCTTCCACAGCTGGTCTGCCAGTGTGGAACTTTTCAGTGTCCATGCGTTATGTTATGTGTGAGTCAGCCGATCAGTAATTTTGTAAGTGCGATTTGTTTTGCCGCATGGGACGCGTCGAAGTGATAGAAGGTCGCGGTTACAAATTACCGCCGATGTAACGGGTTAAGCATCGAGGTAACCGAGCAACGTTCTCTCGATGTGCCGAACGACTCTCGGAGGTTATTAGCGCCGTCCCGTCGCGGCATTTACGCTTACGCGAGATAACTGTTCGGTTATAATAAAAAAAGCTCGTGACAAGAGCTGCTACGTCGGAGCACGATTGCGCGCATGCTGAACGAATATTACAATATTTACGGTCGATTGTATGCGTCGAATTGCTCGTGCTAAGTCGCCATCGAGCCGAGCTGTCAATGCATGTCAATGTACCTTCGATTGTGCTATTTTCACAAAAAGAGCAACTTTCGTATTTATATCGTCGCCCGGATGATGTGAAGACTCTTTTCTTTTAAGTCGCTGGAAAGCCAGTCGTTCAATATTCAATATAACGTTTTCAGTTTTGTCATATATGCATGTAAATGAAATTTTATATACATACGCATGTGATGTAGGGTACAGATTCTCTTAAAGATATCAGATTGTGTATTGAAAATTCAGGATTGCAAATTGGAGAATAGAATTTAACTTATTAGAACAAAATTAATTCAAATTAACATTATTGGTAAAAATTCTACTCTTCAGTTTGCAATCTTTGATACAAATTAACTGACTTTATTAAATCTCCAGTGCGTAGGCTGACATACTGTTAAGCTTAATATGCGAGCCATTACCTCTTTCATTTTCAGGAGATCAACAGGGGCAATGGGTGCAACGCCGAGTCGCTATGAAGATCTCTCTAAGAATGTGCACCTGGGAAGGTTCTGTGGGAAACAGAGTATACCTGCAAACGATCCATTTTGGAGTACATTTTTATCTTACAACATACGACCGCCCATCACGAGAAACGATCAGATAGAATTGGATTCTCGATTGGACTCGTCGTGCCAGCAGTTATTGGTCAATAATTTGGTCACTGGCAACTTTGGTACTTTGATACAAATAGCTCTGATACGCATCAATGAGCTATTAGCACCTGTACAAAATCAAAAGTAAGCATACGTCGGTTTGCACAACACTAAATGAATTTGAAACATTTTTGTTTTGTCCCTAAAATAATACGCAACATTAATTTGCAGTATAATATCAGCATGGCAAACGTACAATGCGTTGTTTGCTGTAAGATGTATTTTAAAGTATCTTATTGAGATAGTTGGTGAGGAGCAGATGCTTAATCACATCGAAGCACCACAAACAACAAACGAAGCACTCCCTGCTTATAGATTGGCATATTTTATTGAAGCATTGATAGAACTTATTACGGATGTACCTTTATGGTAAGATAATAAAAAGATATACTCTCTAGTTATTATATTCCTGCAAGAAAGATGACACTTATCAAAATTTTTCAAATTTGATGTTTTTTGTTTGTATTCTAAATTGTTCTTTAATCAAGAAGAGTAGTGGAAATGGAATTTAAATGAAACAACAGGAAAAATAACATAGAATTTATTTTTAGTTTTAATATAACAAAATTAATATTTACATTACTTCTTAAAACAAACAATTAGCTTCAAGTTAACTTATGTTTATATTTTTGAAAATAATTAATTTTTAAATATGTAATTTTTTTTTTCTGTCTTTCATACAATCTTATTTTTGGATTTAGTAATTCAAACAAAGGCTTTACAAAATAAATTTAACGAGTTTAAAAAGAGAATTACCAATAAGAGTCAGTTCATGGTTTGTATGTGCGAATTAATTGATTTATTAAATATAGTGATTGAAGGGCGTTTCTTGAATGCTAATATAAAAAGTATATAAAAAGCGCGGACGTTTTGATTCAATATTGAATCTTCTCCAATCATTAGTATTTATATTTTTGACTTGTATTACTTGCGGAGGTGCAATATGTATTTTAAAAAATGCATACTGTATGCATACTGTATACATTTTACAAATGTATTTATATTTTTTTGTAGTGAATTTACATATGTTGTTCACCTGGAGGCGATTAATTGTTTACTCGTGCTACTCTCGGTGCAATTATTTTCTCAAACTGCGGCCGAGTACAGTACAGTGTATAGGATAGCGATGCACGCGCATCTGAACCAACACGCACCTGCCATGGTGTGTACGCTGTTGCATAATTTTGTTCAACAAGAACATGCCCCTCCAGGATTACTAACGCAGCAATCCGGGGGTAGTATTGTATTCAGTATTGCCGGTAAATATGACAATATTATAAAACGCGATCGATCCATTTGAGAAAGCGTTAATATAAAGCATCGTTTCAGCTGGATTATGGAATGTGATAAGAATGGGCATAGGCAGTAGTTCGAAGAATATACAGGTTGCACATAACGGCACAGCTGAGGAAGAAGAGAGAAAACGCGATACAGAAACTCCGCTTGCCAGTCAATCACTATTACTTCTATTGGTTCTGACGAATCATTGTACCGCTACGCAGAATCCATATAGGAACGCGCTTTTCTCTTTTATAGATATGCAAGGTAAACATTGAACTGATCTAATATTTAATTACGAATATTGTGAGATATAAACATTAATATTGCATATGTCGAATAAAAATATATTTTTTGTTACAGAAGATCATACTATATCGCAAGGAACAGCCGCCGAAACCTTCAAATTTAATTTAAATAAATTGTATACCACCATTTGTAAGATACCAAATACAGACGAGGTCACGCTTTTACTTTACATGCTATTACATAGAAATTCAAGTGTAAAACATGACATAATGAGAAGACCTGACATACAATTATTGGTGAGTGTTGTTAAATTTGATATTTTTCTTTTACTTTAATTATACCTAATTAATATCAATAACCTTACGTTGAAACCCGTTCGTTTACAGGTGACTCCGATATTACAAATATTATATCATGCGCCAAACAACACATCCCATCATATTTATATGTCCCTTATCATTTTATTAATTTTAAGTGAGGATGAAACGTTTAATAAACGAATACACGAAATTGTAAGTATCAATATTTTACATAATATTCTATTATGATCAAAATAACGATTGTAACGATAACGTTATTTTTTTTTTTCAAGATGCTTAAGAGTGTAACATGGTACACTGAGAGGTCCATAAGCGAAATATCATTAGGTGGTCTTTTAATACTTGTTGTGATTCGCACGATACAATATAATATGTTTAAAATGAGAGTAAGTATGATATTTTTTATACATTGATATAAATCTGTACATTTACAAATCGCAATAATATTGTTCTTATCGTTATTAGGACAAATATCTTCATACAAACTGTCTGGCAGCTCTAGCAAATATGTCTGCCCAATTCACATCCTTACACCCTTACGTTAGTCAAAGATTGTTAAGTTTATTTGAAACTCTTGCAAAAAAACATGCGCGATTAGAAGCGAGAATTTTAGAGCAAACGCAGGTGACAACTCTCTCTTCCAAAGATAGCATCGTTCTTAATACGGCTAATGATACGACTGTTAATGTAATAGTTAATAATACTGGAAAAGTTTCTAATGCTTCCACTGTTTCTACTATTACAAACGAAGATTTGGTAAGATATATGAAATACAGAAATGAATTACATTCTGTTTGACATTTGTTAAGTAAAATATATATTTTTTCAGATTCAAGATTTGACTATACTTGAGGAAGTCTTACGGATGGTGCTAGAAATTATAAATAGTTGTTTAACCCATAGGCTTGCACACAATCCGAATTTAATTTATACTTTATTATATAAAAAAGATGTCTTTCAACCATTTAGAACACATTCTGCTTTCCAAGATATTGTACAAAATATTGATTCTGTAAGTTTCCACTTTTAAATTAAGAATGATTGTAACATACTTTCATACTTTATTCTATTATATCTTAAATCAATATGTGATACTCGACATTTTCTGATATATATTTTTAGGTAATTAATTTTTTCTCTTATAAATTGGAACAAAAGGATCAATCACAATTAGGTGTTAGTCAAGTATTAGCCGCTATACGACAAGGAACGTTAGAGTGGCCAAGAGATCGTTTAAGAGTATGTAGAAATTTTTACAGATTATTATGATCTATTTATACTTATTATGAGAATTGTAATTATACATATACACTTATTTATAGAAATTCCCAGAATTAAAGTTCAAGTATGTAGAAGAAGAACAACCAGAAGAGTTTTTCATTCCGTATGTATGGAGTGTGGTTTGTCAAGGAGCGTTATTACATTGGAATGCGGAGAATATAAAATTATTTTCTCCTAATAACGGCGAAGCGACTATCATTGTTTGCTGATACTGAGATGAGGGGTGCATTATGTTATAAATATTCGAAGAAACACAGGTATATAAAATTATAATTTACAATAGAAATTTGTCAAAATTTAAA
Organism: Solenopsis invicta; assembly: GCF_016802725.1. Lineage (NCBI taxonomy): Eukaryota > Metazoa > Arthropoda > Insecta > Hymenoptera > Formicidae > Solenopsis > Solenopsis invicta. Next base: position 10,792,615 of record NC_052672.1, on the reverse strand, counting down.
GCATTAATATTTTCTTTGGAATGGATAAAGATGCAAATTTTTAGGACTAAAAGAAAAATGAAAAATGTATACAGCAAAGAGAGTGTAATGTATGGCATCAGATATGACATCATTGTATAATGAAATATACCTTTTATAAATGAGGATATATCATCTAAAATGGACCTCTTTTTGTCACGTAATTTGTTCTTATAGTATTATGAAATCTTAATATTATGAAAATGAAAACAAATGAAAATTTAAATTAAATATCACTGTTTCATTTTCACATTAAATTTCATTTCAAGTAAGAGACTAACAAGTATTTTATATCTGAAAAATCAGATTTTGTAACTTTTCTGCAACTTTATTATGATTATATATACTACACGCCAAAATGAATGCAATTACTGCATCTCGACTGGGACTGGTTAAAGTTATTGTAATATTTTGCATTACGAACGCTATTACAGAGGATAATGTAATTTTGCGTTATTAAAGATATCTACTAATGTATGCATGAGAAGTTACAATCTCCATGAATAATATAATTTACAAATGCCTGTATAACTTCGATATTAAATTTTCTTATAACCTCGTACTAAAATGTACACCAATTCGAAGTATTTTTTAATGCAAAAACGTAAAATTATAGAGGCTTTAGTGAATTATATCTAATAGCCTAATCAAAGTAGCGTGCAATTTTATTTTCAATCTCTGCGATATATTTGTAAATATTTGTCGAGAAAATTGAGTGCCTATTCGTTTAATTTAAAACATCGCAGCATAAAATATTTGTATAGTTCTGTTATTCATGCTGTATATGTGCAAATAATTTTTATTTAATATATACATCAATAAAAACTTTGATATTTATAAATACCTCATTTCACTTCTTCAAACACCCGTTTAACGTAAGATTCACGGAAATGGGATTCTAGAGCAGGTATGAAAAGGCGATGTGGAAGAGAATGGAAATAATCCAATGTCCATTTTTAACCGGCAGGCCATTTAACGTCGCATAACACACGAGAGAATAATCTATTTAAAGTTGCTCGAGAAGTGTAGCAGATCTTCCATTGAAATTCTCATCACAAATCAGTTGGTAATTTATCAGTTACGGTGACCTGCCGACTAATGCAATGGTCAATTCGCACATGTCGAATGTACATCTTTATTAAACAAATACAGTTGACGTCTTAATGTTATTTATAATGTCGTTATAGATAGTATTTCATTTTTCCTAGCCTGTGCAGCGTGTATATGCGGCCGCGCGTGATTTTTGTGTCGTGTACCTGTGTGTGTATAATTAATATACTATTGCTAATATACTTCTCATTTTTTTTTGTCTTGAACGATCTTTCAGTTTGCAGAGTTAACAAGATAATTTGACGTTTTCTGTGCGTCGCGGTGCAGACGCGCCGAGTAACTCAGTGTGTCACGTTAAAATTAAAGACTCGTTTAAAGTCATAAACATTGCCCTTAGCCATACGTCACGTTACGGCTCGAAACGTGTGTGTGCTTAGCATACAGATAGGTATTTTTTTTTCTTTTAATTATTTTTTATTTATTCATAATAATTAAATTCCTTAACTGTAATATACTATACCGTTACTTAATCTTATTAGTTAACACACAATCAATCTGCGATGGGAGGGAATTTAGTCGGCACGTAACGATATTCCGCGTTACGGCCTAGCTAATCAGTAGTTGATTATTTCACTCATTACACCGTCATCGCGCAATTTACTTTTCTCTTATTGTTAACATCCGATCCGTGTCGTTACTACGCGCTACTTTTTTCTCTTCGCGTACTTTTTTCTTCTTTTTAGAGAGTGTCGCATATAACGTGAAATAACAACGAGGTCCTGGAGCGATCGCTCGGTATTTTATGAGAAATATGTAATGCATTAAACACGCTCTACATGCTTTTTATGGCTTGGATGCATTTTTCAGCTTATTCGATTCCAATATCACTGGGCGGAATATGAAAAAATAAATTATTCGAAATGTACACGGCAATCTCATTAATGAACTTCCTGCTTTTCAATTTGAATTCGTTCTACTGAAAATTATCAGTGCAATTACATACCGGGGCGCTCTCGTAATCGCGCGACGATACACCAGCGCGAAAAAGCTCGATAGAGTTGCCGTTCGCGTGGGGAAAAAATTTTGCCGCATTGCCGAATCTTGCGGCGATTCGCGCCCGCAAGACATAACGCATGACCCTTTTACATTTCTCATTCGGAACGCCTCGAAAGGAAATGGCAAGCTTGAAAACGAATAGCAACACGAGCGTTCGCTCCGCGAGCGTTCGCTCCGCGAAGCGTTATAATTTCTCGATTTACACGCGCGCGTGATCGCGCGTTTATACATGCACGTTTTTCACTGTCGTCACATTGGAATACGTCTGTATGTGTGTGTGTGTGTGTGTGTAAAAGTCGATACGCGTCGGTGGCGGCGGGCGTGTAATATGCGCTGAAGAGAATGCCCCTCGCCTCGTCGTGATAGACGAGAGGAAGTCCTCCCCTCGGAAATTCGGAAGATAAGATTTGACGTGCTACAGCACTCCGACTTTTCCGAGCTCTCTCGTTCTTCCCTTAAAGATCCAAAATATTTTCCTCTGGCCGTTACAGGCGAACGGCACGTTATATATTGTGTATGCGTGTATCTGTATTAGGTGAGACGAAGATGGGGGAGGAGTATGTATATTTATATACGTAAACATACATACATACATACACGGGGGTATCTGTGCATATGTATACGTACACGCTCTAGCTGCCTACAAAATACAATGGTACATTACAAATTCATATTTTATTTTTTTCCCTCTTTTCCTTTACTCTTCCCTCTTTACCCCTTTACATCGTCATCATTTGCAAACAGCTTAGATATATTTTTTTTTATGTATATATTATATAATAGTATCATCTAGTTGGTTTTGTTCTCTGCGCAGTTTCCCGTTTTAAATGATTAAGTACATCTTTAGAGCGGATGCGCGCACCCGATTAGGTTCACGTGTGTTGCGAATCGCTTCTCGTTTCATTGATCTCATTGATTTCTCGGTCGAAAGAGACTTTTCGCCTCCCCGATATCTCGCTACGGAATAACGAAAGAGTTGTTCGCAAGCGCATGGCCGCCCCTTATTTCACCGCGTTCGGTTGATGGATTATCTTATCGCTACATATATATTTTTATTTCCTTGCATAATATTAAATCACGTACACACGGAAGGCAGCTCGAGCTTTACGTAACTTAAGCCACGTGTTGATTTCGAACCGTTTATGCGTCGAAACTAAAAATAAATTTTTTCACATAAACAAATTTCTTCTTTTTTTTTACAAAAAGGAACCCAGTCGACACAATTTGTAACTGTTAAATATAATTTAGAAATAATACATTATATAACAAATATTTCGTGATATTTGTATCATAATTGCTTGTATCTATTGCTTTCTTTTACATAATGTAAATGTGCGAATGCTACATATTATTTACATAACAAGTACGCGATGCTTCAATACATAGAATTTAAACATTGGAACTTTCACGTTATACAAATAAGTAGTTAATTATAATAAGATAATGTAAATGTGCTATCCTCATTACTTTTGGAAAAGGGCGAAATTATAATATAACTACAAGATTGCTGCAACTTCAACGATATATAAAATGTAATACTGTGTCGACTGAGAAGCGACCTAAATAGTACGGGTGATTATCGCGAATTCAAAAGAAATCATCTTTTTCAGTTTTTTGAACTAGCATAATCTATTCGTGAAACGAACTCAAAAAGAATCTCCTTTATTACGAATTTTCATAGAGCATATAAAAAAATCTCTTTTTCTGAAAAAGAGCTCGGATGAAGAGGTGACATAGGACCAAATTGTTTTTGAACTCTTTTTAGAACAGCAATGAAATGGAAAAAGAATTTATAATTCGCGAATTCAAAGAGAATCTTCATCTTTTTTTCAGTTTTCCTCTGCTATCTGGGGAAGTTTCGAGTGGTGAATCTTCCAGACGAGTAAGAATAGAGAAGGGTGACGATGTCGAGAACCAACGAGGAACTGCTCCGCGTAAATAAGGGGACGCTCTATGCGTGTACGGTCGTCGGGCAAAATTACTTTCTGCGAGATACCCTTTTCCCAACGATTTTCACGCGCTCTTTCTGACTTCGTTTACGCCGACATCGCGTGGATGCGCTCGATGGCGCAGGGCGCTAGTTTATCGTTTATTCACGATGTCGCGTGTTACGACGAGCAAACGAAATAGGAATCCCAAATATCTCCCGAACTGTATAATTCACCGTGCACTTATGCTCGAGAATTAAGCATACAAACGCGTGTGTACACATTTACGTAAGCTAATTTAGACACACTCATGAAGGCCAGATCCTTTCACGGCTCCGATCCTGCGAGGACCTCCACGCGGAGGTCGGTCGCGAGTCCGGTTAATTTTGTTGATTACCTCCTCACCGTGTTGCCACACGGTCTTTATAAAATACGAGATTTTACGTTGCGATAAGATTCGCGTAAATGCAATGTAATAAAATCGCGTTAGGAGAAAAACACTATAGGAAAGGAAACAGTAGAAAAGCAAGCGTACACACCGGTGTTTTACGTATATATAAGTGTATATATGCGATCTCTGGTGTCATAAGGAACAGATAAACGATCATGCACGTCTGTCTTTTTTTTTTCTTCCTTTCTTTCCGGTAGTCGTCGAACTCCGCTTTCTCGTTTGGAGCAGTCCGAATTTCTCGATCGAAGTATCTGCTTTCGCGCGAGTCGGAGAAATGCGTAAGAGAGGGTGCGGTGTACATTGGTAACCCTCCTCGGGAACGGAGAGATTGGAAAAAAAAGGAACCTATCCCCCGAGAACGAGAAAGAAACCCTTACGAAGTCGCGACGTTTCGCGAATCGCGGACCGCTCGTTTGACGAAGCGGCAAGCTTCCCAAAGAACGATTTCCGACGAATCCCTTATAAAAATGATATGATATGCTCGTTGGAAAAATAAATTGTTCATTATAGTTCCCTATATGAAATATAGATATATCCGTACGTACGAGTTCTTCGGTACTGGGTGGTGCCTCCGCATTCGAACGATTCGGTATAATTCTAGATTTACGTCTACACAGAGACACACACGCACACGAGGATCACGTTCATTATTTCGCGGCGATCACGGATGCGCAGCCGTCGTGTCCACCATTTCGACGAGGGAGCGAGAGAGAAAGAGAGAGAGACAGAGTTTAATGTACCCTACGACGGGATCATTGCACGTGTGTGACGCGTTTTCCGACACGGGACCATCGACAGGTATTGTACGCCAAAACCCATGACAGTCCACCGGACGACGGCGCGTCGCCCGGAAACGACGCTCGGCGCGAAAGCGCGTCCTTAACTAACAGCCATAAACGTCTAAAATACAACCGGAAGTTTTCGCTACGACGCGATTTCGGGCGGCGATAAAGGAGCTAAAACCGCGCCGAGAACCCGGCGGTCGCGGACCGCGCGGTTTTACCGTGCACTCGGAAGAGTCACGATATACGCAAGAAGTTCCTAATAACAATACAACACAGGGCGAACGGGATGCTGCGACGAAAAGGGAATAGAAAAGAAAGAAGAAAACGCAGCCTGAAATTCGCTGTTACACCGGCAAAAATTGTATTCTCGACTCAAGAATTTCCCTCTTATTTTTATAGTAATCTTCTAAAATAGGTATCAAAAGAATTTTCAATTTCAAAGGAAATTCTTCTAAAGATTAGTAGATATATACATATACTTTTATAGATATAAGTAAGATGGAATTTTACACGATTTATTCTAGGACTAATTTTCCACAAATGTGAAAGAAAATGTAATTTTAAAATATCGATCCTTATTGGAATTAGCACCGGTTTTTTATTTACTGATTAATCATGAAGATTAAATATAAAAACAATTTAATAAAAATTGTAAATATCTTGATCTTTAAAATATGGTTGTCTAATGCCTAATTTCTTCACCTCTAAATAACTTTATTCGTGAGACATCTTCCAGAAAATACGTTAATTTCTAATAAAATTCTAATACATTTTGTGTCGAAAAATAGTAGTATAAAGGATAGCTATCCGTTAGATATGTAACCAGAGGTTTCAATAAGAAAACAAGTTTTTAGTTAATTGATGAGTATCTTTATCTGGAAGACAGCTATGAGAAGAAATCGGGCACAAAACAATTAAGCTCTCCACTTGTTTTACCGTCTCATCCATTATTTAAATATCACGAAGTTTAAGGCATTGAACATCAACGCTGCACTGCTTATCTTAAATTATAATGATATAATTATTTTTGCAAAACCGCAAATGAAACATGATCTGTATGTCACTGTTTAAAAGTCCGTTAGGAAGAATATATTCTTAGTTTTAAAGAATATTCAAGAAAATGAAAATATATTCTCATCCACATTAAGAGGACTTGCAAAGTATATAGTATCCTTATTTCAAGGAAACAATTTTTTTCGGTGTAAAGCGTATAATACGCGAATTCAATGTACTACTTGCTTAAAAGGCACGTAAGAGCATTGGTTTTCTCTCTGTGAAAAGAGCGATTGCACGATACGACACGTCTTGGGCCGGGAAAATTAACGGGAGAAGCACGCCCGATGGCTTCTCTAGCCGCGCTGCGCATTACTTTAGAATAATCGTCTGCTATTCGAGACGAGACTCTCGCCACGGAATAATGAATGGACGCTCATGTATGTATATGTAGAGCACGTGCGTGTCGCGCGCACATAAACCGTGTACCGGTTAACTGCCGTTAATTCGTTAAACGCTTATAGGAAAACTAAGACAATCTCGGGCGAGGAGCGAATAATCTGCCCCTAAGCCGATCCTTCACGTGTCACGTAATTTTAATTAATTAGAAATGAATATTTATACCAGAGGAAATTACGTGACGCATGAAACATCTGCTCGCATGCAGATAAATATTCCCCTTGTCAAATTTCTCCAAGCGTTCACAGACTAACGGCGAAACAGTCGCTTTTCAAAGTCTCGTAGCTTCAGCGGTATGTGTCACGCTTACGCATCATACATGGATATGATGCCTATACCGATTATCTTAAATGTTGAAGCACTAGCATAAGATGCGTGGTAATGTCCTTACTCATCTTCTGCAGATTGATCAGGAAGGAACATCGTGCAAAAAAAAACAAAGAAAACGATCGAAGGCGTAACGACTTAAAAATTAAAGTGTAAAATTGGGCAAGCATCGTATGGCCCAGGCTCAGCCCGATTCACGTGCTACACCGAAGCGCGAATAGCTTTCAGCTTATCTTCGTACCTACCACGCGCGTTTCGCCGCCGGTCTATTAGAGTCAGCTCGTACCGCGAGCACTTTTGATCAAAAATACGAAAGACACGATTATTGCGAGAGAATTACATTCATGAGATCAAATGGACCTTAGATAAGAAAGTTTAGTCGAGAAGACGAGGAAGAATATAGAGTCGGCTCAGCATTGTTTCGCATTTAAAACTACGCTACCGGGCCGTCCTGCCTACAGTAATAATAGAAATAATAATAATAATAATAATAACAACTTTTGATAAAGTGACTGATTATAGTCGCAGCGATTAGTAATAATAAAATAGCGATAACTGTATATAGAGTAAAAAGAAGGAAAGCTAGAGTTAGGAGTATAAAAAAAAAAAAAGAATTCCCTTGTCCTACTACTACCAATGATGAGTCAAGAATATAAATTAATAATTGCCGTAAATATTCCCGTCGGAAATATTTTCCTGGCGGAATTTTAAGTATCTCTTGCGTGTATCTCCGATTCTACCAAACATCAGCGACGTGTGTTCGTAGGTAGAAAGAGTTTTAACTATATTCGATAAAGCGTCCCGCACTCTTACAGGTTTTTCCTGACGCTTAAGACGAGTACTGACCGAATGCCATTTTATATCGTTACCTCATCAATTATACCAACGTCATCTATGAGAGAGGATAAGAAGGGGGGACGGATAATACGATAACACTCTTGCGCAGTAAAGAGGGAATAATAATCGTTTAGAGAATCGATCGAGCAGCGTGTGGAGCGACTTAGAACGTTAAACCTTATTACTCTATATACTGGAGATTCGAAAATAATAAATGTTCTAATCCCTTTACGATGCGTCTGTGATATCTGATGCAAAGGGAGAGAACTTTGAGAAACCGATCTCTCGGACGCAAGTCGCGTTCGACGAAAGACGTTTGATACACGATAATTCGAAACTCTTTACTGCCGCAGATTAAATTCGCGTAGCCGCCGATAGAGCTGCGCGAGGCATCTTGGTCGTGAGATACTTCCAAGACGTGCTCGTCAAGCGTCACGCGGGCGCGATGAGAGGAAACGATATACGATGAAGGAATCTTGTGGAAAATGGCACGCTGCCAGTACTCCTCTCAATGTCACGCGAAGAAAGGGAGATGTGTGAATGCTCAGTGTAAAGATAGTAGGGTGATTTAAACATCACGATGATCCCACTCCAGATCGTGCGGCGAGTTGTGACGGCGGTGTCGGCCGTTGCTGAGATCGCAATCGTTCTCGCAGTCGGAGCTGTCGAGGTCATCGTCCCGGAACGAGCCGTCCTCGGAATCGGAGCTGCCGGAGTCGTCCACGTCCTCGTCTCGTTGGCTGTGGTGATGCTGGTCTTGTTCCGTCAACCTGTCCATCGGATTCACGGTGATGGCGAGAGCCGAGTCGTCCCAGGCCATCTCCGTCTCGGCGGCGAGCTCGTCACCGGCGGATCGTCGTCGTTTGGCCGCTCCGCGGACCCGCGCAGCGCCTACCACAGCCATCAGCAGCAGGAAGCCGATGCAAGCGGCGGCGACGATGGTCACGGCATGGCTACCGCCAGTGCCGCCGATGGTTCTACCGCCTTCGCGAAGCGCGGCCGTAGCGTATTCCTCCGTTAGATCGGCATGATGCGGCGAGAGCTGTGCATGACCCGGTGCCGGTTCGACGATTCTGGCAATGGGCGGTTCTCCGGGTGTCGTGTGCGGCGGAACGGTCGTCTTTTCTTTAGGATGAATCACGGCCAGCGTTTGCACGTATTCGTTACTGGCGAAGCGGCCGCTGAGCTCGGAACAGGTAAGCTTAAAGACGCGATCCAGATAGTAAGCCGGCTTGCGGTTCGTGTACATGATAAGACGGATCAATTGTTGATAGTTGTAGGGCGAGTCCGCGCCGGAGAGGACGACGCCGTCTCGGTCGACGCGAGCGGAGATGTCGTGGAATGAGAGCAGGGCGTCACCGGGTAATCCCAGACTCTCGTGATCGGGGTTGAGACTCGGATAAACACTGACGGCGCAGGCGTCCAATCGGGCGGCCGTTCCGGCGGTGACGCGCGCGTCGGGGAACACGCGTACACCCAGCCGGAAATCAGCGTATTCTCGGGCTACGTAACCGGTGCCGTTGACGGTGATGCCAGGTCGAGGAGGCGGTAGCACGGTGACGTAGGACTGCACAGTCGGTACCGGTAGAGGCGTGTTCTCGCTACCCTCACAGACGATCGTGGTGTCGAGACGGAAGTTACGGCGGCCGGGCGTCGGGAAACGTCGGGTGTTGGAGTAACCGATTCGACGCAACAGGGTCTCCACGTTCGTGCGGTTGTCGCCGTCGATGCGCACCTCGGTCATGTCGGAATTGGTCAGCAGCTGAGTACCCGGTTGCAACAAGTCCATCGGTGGCACGTGAATGCCCTCCTGGCAGCGCCGCAGGCACGACAGTACTTCCGGCTTCTCGTTTCGGCCGACTAAAACGGACAGACCGGCGAGGTAGCCGCGGAAATGGTGTTTGGTCTTATTCTCGGAGCCCTGCCAACACGCCCCGACCACGAGAGTGGTGTTGACGCCCTTGGCCGGATGCAAGGGCCAGTCGTCGATGACTTCGGGATTCTTCTCGTCGGCGCGCCACTCCTCGCCGTCGACGTAAAGGTTGACGCGCGGGAAGTCTACCTGGATCGCGTAATGATGCCACTTGTCGTCGCATACCTGGCCGAGTTTCCAACGCCATTCGGCAGCACGGAAGATGTTGGGATCGCCCTCGGAGAAGTCGCGTCGCAGCAGCAAAATCAATCTGCAGTTCCTTATGAACAGGGCGTAATGGTGCCTATTCATCTCTGTAATTGAAACGGCGCGGCGTTAGTTGCACCTTTCGTAACGTCGCCGCGCGTAATAAAGTGTAGAGACGCGCGACAGCATTAAGGAGAGAAGAGGAAGGAAGAGAGGGAGAGGAGAGATTTAACGCGAAAGGGTAGAGCCGGTGGAGACGAATGAGGGAGAGAGAGAACGTTTATAACCGGGGATTACACGTCGCCTATGGAGACCGGTCGGTATTTAGAAAGATTTGTATTTCAGACCGGGTAGATAGGTAGGATATTTGAGTTGAACTCTTCGCGAGGGCGAGCGAGCGAGCGACGACCTATATAAGCGCGCTCGACCTGATTTCTTGCCAAAATTCATTCCGCGCAAGGATTAAGCCGCTTTGTTCAAAACTTCACGATAATACCCCGGCGTTTTCGCGGAGTGAACGTGTATATTTTAACACTTGAGCGCGCACACTGCCAGCGCATAATGTATTCTGCTAACAGCGGCTACATCAACGAGCATCGCTCGACATCGGGACGACCGGTGAGCTTATCAGTTGCCTAAAATGATTATTGTCTCTTCCAGATATAAAGGCAGATGAAAATTATAAAGTTTACAGCCCATATCCTTGTTTTCCCTTCTATAAGGCCAATCGGGATAATCGTGAGCGTGATAAACGTGGAACAAGACGCTACAAAGTAAAATCTTTATGATTTTTGGAGGCGTTAATGGAAGTTCAATATCAAGAAAATTCTGTGAAATTTTCTTCGTCATTAATAAGCTTCTGTTGCTCTTATCGATGAGCGCCTTCCGTTTTAAAAGCAGAAGATGCTTATCTCGATAAGAACAACAAAAACAAAATATTGAATGAATGCAAAGCTATCTGATAAAATAGAAAGATAAAATGTTTAAAAATAACTCAAAGGTGTGATAAATCTTTAATATTAAGAATGTATTGGTCATTCATTACAGTCCCTGCAAAGTAAATAAAATTTAGAAATGTGTTTAATATTAACCCCGGTGAAAATTTCTGATGAAATGTTATAAAGTCTAAAAAAGTTAAAAATATTTTTTTAGAAATTATGGGATGAGAAATTTCAGCACATTTCAGAATTTACATGTATGAAAAATTTTAAGAGAAGATGTAGACTTTCTGAATATTTTTGAAACACGTTCAAATTCGTATAAAAATTATGAGAAAAATTTTCAACTAGGAATACTTCAAATAAACTATATATATATATATACATATAAAAATTGTATAAATAAGTTTATATACTTATTTAATAAGATATTTTTATAGTTTATTTGCTGTATTAAAAATTCAAAAATTATTTTTTTACAATGTTAAAAATCTCAAATTTTTGTATAAGTATTTTAAGTATTCAAGATGATTTATACAAAGTTTTATTGTGATTGTCTGTTTAGTTATTTTGTAAATAAATAAATTTTATTTATTTTACAGAACTTCCATGCATCGCAATAAAACTTTACACAAATACTTAAATAAAAAAATTTAGTTTTTTTAATTATTTCTTATTTTATTATTAATTATATTTTCATTAGAGCACATGTCTACTTCTTATTAAAATATTTTTATTCAGATAGAAAATCGCCGTCAAATTTTTTCTACTACTTTTCAAATGCAATAGAACACAATCTGTAATTTTTTCAATATTAATTTACTCAATATTTTGTGAAATGTCCTATACATCCTTAAAGATATAAGGCGATGCCGCGGCGAATTAGTGAGTTTCGGTTTTAATTACGTCAATACTTACTGTGATCGTCGGCAGCACACAAAATGTGCTCCTTAACATGCGGATCTTGTCGCGGGCGTGGTCGGTGCTTGACCCAAACGCCGATGGTGAACTTCTGCGCTAGGCTGTGCTCCAGCACGTCGTTGGGCACGATCGCGGCCGAGTCCACGCCGTCAAACTCGAAGATCTCATCGGCCTCTCTACCCTCGTCTCTGGAAAGAGTAGCCGTCCAGGAGGCTGTGGGTCCAGGTGTGGGCAGCAGATCCACGCTGTCGCGCGAGGCGCCGCACAGCTTTCGCTGGCTGCGAACCCCGTAGGTGTCGCGATCGCAACCCTTGCCGATGTGATCCGTGGCCAGAGTCAAGGTGGCGCGTACGTTGCGCAAAATGCAGGGCGCGTCGCAGAGGTCAAGCCGCGCCGAGGGCAGCAGAGGTTGCGAACCAACGCCGGCGGCGTAATCCACCCTCTCGGGGATGCCCCGCCATCCGGGAGCGCACACACGGTTCACCTTGACCGTCACCATCGCTGGCGCAGACTGCTTCATGCCGCAGTCGTAGGCGACCACGCTAAGGATGTAGTTGTGGGAGCGCTCGTAGTCCAGGGGCTCGGTATTGCGAATGGCACCCTCATTGTCGATGATGAATGGCTGATCGGCGGTGAGGATCTCGTACTTGCAGACATCGCCGAACTTGGGCGTGCAGTCACGATCGGACGCCTCGACGCGAACCACCTCTTCGTAGAGGCGACCCTCGTCCACGGTACTGACATAGGCCGGTTGGAGAAACTGCGGCGCGTACTCGTTCACGTCAACCACCGTAATATGAACCGTGGCGCTGAAAAAAAAAAAGGTGGAAGTGTGCACGTGCATCTCAAGGCCTCTCTACTCTCCAGTCTGGAGATAACGACGTGTCGCAGGAACGTGCGACTATGCGCGTCGCGTGACAAAGAGCCTAGAATGCCTAGATCCTTCGAATTCCCACGTACCTCTCCGTTTGTGCACTCCCGCAATTTATATTAATATATTTTCTGCAGTTTCTCAGAAATCTCTCCGCAAATCTCTTTTCGATAAAATGGAATTAAAAAAAAAAAAAAAAAAAAAACGGATCTACGTAAATGCATCAAGCCGTAAATTAGAATGTAAAAATGTTTACTTTCAACTACCAGAAAAATTATTTCGACTGTTCCCAGGTTTCCCCAGGACGGATTACAATTTCCGTGAATTTCCATTATAATCTCCGCAGTGAATTTAAAAGAGCTTATTTCCCCAGTCATAAAGGTTACTTTAATAACTTTCGCATCGAGATAATTAGCTATTTCACGCTGGCACAGATACTCGCTTACTCCCGTAATGGATTTAATTGTAATGGTTTTTCGAATTAGTAATAATTTATACGCCGCAAAGGGCAGCGCAAAACGTAGGAAACTACATCTATTTTAATATTTCCGTGTTGTCATGATAGAGGAATGCGTTTTACCCCATATGCATCCACTGGGATGGGATTTAAAAGAATTATCATTCAAGCAAATACTGTCAATATACTTAACGTAAAACATTTATGTGACAGTGTCCGCTCGGAGCAATATCGGAAATTTAATACGCGTACACAGAAAAGTCAATAATGCGATACCGCAGAGACCCGTACGTGCGAGAGAAAAGGATTGAATTTCGACTCGGAATTGTTTCGTTAGCGAAAACACGCGTTCAAACAGCGCGACCCGTTCGAGTTACGAACTCGGAATCTATTTACGTTTGAAATTTTAGAGATGGCAAAATCAATGCACCGAAAATCCGCCGAGCGCGTCGTGCAATAATAATAAATAATAGGGGCAAAGCCCTCGCGCCCCCCTGCCCTACCACCCACCCCTCCGCGATATCATCCCGACTCGGTTCTTCCATATTAACGTCATAATTATATATTGGATGCGTGCATGCGTCGATATCCTAATTAGAAATTACGACATGCACTATCGGCGGTTGAGGCACGCGATATCATCAATCGATCGGTCGACGTCGTGCAATTCGTACGGTTGTTGTCCAAGCGAAATTTCGCTGTAACGTCGTTCGCTCGGTTTGTATATGAAAAATTCACCGCGAAATCTTTTATATATAAAAGCGCACTGCTGTGCATGTTGTGCATGTGTATATATATATATATGTATATATATACGAGATGTTTCACTATTGATCTGCCATTCGTTGGCGGCGATTCCGCGAGGTGAGACAGATTCCGAGATAGTTGGAAACAGAGTGAGCGTCGCGCACGGCTTTTCTCACAGTACATTAACCTTACGATTGCTTTCCCAACTTATTCTAACTTTTATCCAAATACTGCAAAATTTGTCGTACTTGTCGTCTAATTGTTTTCGGCACCGTATTCTCGGCGCGCAAAATTAAATATTTTATAAGAATTACTATGATTTAAATTTAATTTCTTTATGGGGAAAAATACGGTTTCGCTAAAATATCTGAAACTTTAACTGACAATGAGATACTTGAGATACCCGAATAAGGTCCACCCAATTATAATATTTTATTTTTTATAAACTCCATTTATGGAAATATTGAAACAAATTAAATACGAATAAAATGTTTATTTCAGTCGCTCACAAAAATAAAACTATTTTCCATATAGAATATTTGTAAATAAACAAAAAGAATGTTTTAAGCTTTAACATCGGGTATTATTAAATGCTTGTGTTTTTAATAATAACCAAATTAAAAATAAATTGAAAATAATAAAGCAACTATAAACATTATCTTTCAAATGACTTTTAAAATGATTATTAATCACAAAAACGAAATTTCCTAAAGTCTACTCTACTGTTAAACATTACAATTATCTTTAATTTTATTTATATTTGATTTTTTTTACTTTTAGAAGTTTTTAGTCATCTTGATACAATTTTAGCTTCTTAAAAGTAGCAGCATTAAAAATCGTTAACGTGTGTTGCAAGCCACACATGCAACAAATAAATGACAATAACGTAACAATAAACATATAAAGCGGCCTTACTTAATAAGTGCATTAATTATTTAAAAAATTATATACGTATATAATAAGTACTAATAAGTACTTATTCTAAAAACCGATATATGTATATATTTGTTTTTTTCTATAGTTAGAAAGTTGAATAAAATTATATTATGTTTTAATAAATCATAAGATAATATGTACTTAACAAACTTTACAGCAAATTTTTATAAAAGCGACTCATTTACTCGCTTTATCACAAGTTGCATTGAATAAACGTGTTGCTGCCTTTTAATTCCCCTCTTTACCTACTTCCTATGACACACCTTTTAAGCATATATTCCAGCATAAAACGCGTTTTAAAGTGTTAAATGTAAAAGTAGACCTTATTTAATGCTTGACCTTATTCTGTTCAAGTACCTCGGAGACAGATTTGAAAATAATTTTGTTAAACTATAAACGTGACGTTTAAATATGATGAGTAATGCTGCAAAAAAGCATTTTAGCAGTTAGCTTGAACATTTGATGTAATCCAATAAAAATTATTTGACCTATCTAAATTTTTAGATAGGTCAGCAAAACCATTTTTTTCTGTGTATGACATTTAAATGGTTACCCGTTCTTTCTGTATATATTTGCGTAATATAAGTTTTACAAGATGTATTATAATATATAGATATTTTATAATATAACTTTAAAAATCAATTCAGGACGCAAAAATGACACAAAAAATTCACATACACTCTAGATCAATTTGCGGTGTGTGTGTGTGTGTGTGTGTGTGTGTGTGTGTGTGTGTGTGTGTGTGTGTGTGCGCGCGCGCGTGTAGCTTAGTTACCGCTATACAGATAATTTTATGAATATTGTAACAGACGGAAAATAGCAGACATTTATAATTTTTGTAAATTTTATTATTTTATTAAGTGAATAATATTCTCCTCTCTAATTACATTACTTATTTAAAATTTTATTAAACTTAGTTAAATTAATTACCGTTTTATGGTACAAAAAGCAGTAGCACGAATTGTTTATGAGCAGAAAATAGACATTTTGAGCAAATAATATAATTAAGAGAATAATACACTTAATAAAATTATAAAATATAATAATAAAATTCATAATGGAAATTATGTCTAATATTTTTATGTTACAATATTAATAACATTATCTATATCAAACAGGATCGTTTGAAAAAAATAATTTTTCTATTTTTCCGATTATGCGTTAAATTCGGACATTTATTGTATAAAAAAAAAAGTGAAAAAACATTTCGGATTAATTTGTACAATCGTAGTCCTAAACATTAAAAGAATATACCAGAACTTTTTCAGACTTTTCGGTGCCCAAAAATCCTTTAAAAAATACAACCATTGACCCAGTTGGTCTGAGTAAGCAGTGAAAAACAGGTTGGCTGCGGAGGGTTAATAAAATTACCTATATCACGTTAACTGAGCTGAATTGATGTACAGTGTGTACGAACTTTTTGTGTTATTTTCGTGGCCTGAATTCATTTCTGAAGTTACGCCCACATGTTATGGAACACTCTGTATATGCAATTATAAGTTTTTACACATCTCTAACAGAAGTCAAAATTGCCTGTTACGATGTCTCGTATTCCTACTGTGCGGTAACTGTCATAACTCTTGTCTTTTTCCCCCTCGAGTCTACAATACATTTTATTAGCTGTCGCGATCGAGAGCGTAAAAGTTTCATTCCGAGGGACGTGTAACATTTATCGAGGCGAAAGATCGAGAGCAAACGCGAACGGACGCAAGGGAATAGTCGACAGTTACCGTTTCAGACGGGCGTGAAATCGCACATCGTAATGAGAAAATTTGTGCACTCAGACCGGGAGTTATTTCCTCATTTAGTCGGTACAAGTTGCGACTATGGCGTCGCGCAGGGGCAAGCTAAAAAAATTGGCATTGTCCTAGCGCGAGGTTCAATGATCCATATTCGCAAACTGACTTATCACGAATAATTGCAGATTAAACTGCGAACAAATACAAGGTAAAACAAAACATTTCCGATAAGCATTCTTCTATCTATCTGTTTAGACGGCGGAGTGCGTAATATAATCTGCGGTGATAATGCGAATGGATATGTATAAATTGTACTCTTGTTACTGGCCGCACATAAAGTTTAAATTACAAATGTAACAGACGTAAACATTATAAAATAGTAGAATACTTGATTTTTTCACTGTAACAAAGATATCATATTTCTATTTTCTTTGTTGATAAACGCAACAAATATAATAAATTTTACACAAGAATTATGCAACATATCTGCTAATTTCATTGATAAAACATTCTGCTTTTTTTTTCTTAAATACACCCGGAATTTGGTACGATCATTACTGGGAAATAAAAAGTTGAGCTGTATTTTAATAGCATCTATATGAGATGTATATTATCTCGTAGCTTTCGTTATCTAAACGTTTATCTTTTTTTTTTTTAAGAAAAGTTTACTTCCAGTTAACTAAGTATGCGATGGAAAAAGATAGATACGATGTATAAAGAAAAGTCCGTCGAGGTGGAAAAGGTACATTTCTACTTAGCTGTTATCTGAGCGCCAAGAGCATCATACGATAGGCAATGTTTTTTTTCAGCGGACTAAAGCAGTCGCGTGTTGAGAGAAGCGAACCGACTATTGCAATTATAAACTTGGGTATAGTTCTTCCGTATCGTCCATTCCGCTCTACTTTCGTCAAGTTTTACTTTATCTCGGTGGAGTTTCCGCGAATGAACGCGGGTTACGTAGGCACTCGCACCGCGCTACACGCTTAGGGTAGACCGAGGCGAATCGGATCAGATTCTTCGTAAAAAATTAATTAAAAAACTAATTTTAACATTAAGTTTTACTACAAATTCTTAATCTTTACATCTTCAACTTGAATTTTATGTAATAAAATAATACATAAACGTTCCTTATTGCATAAAATCAAGACAAAATTGAGAAAAGAAAATTGTCAGATTCGCCGCGGGGCAAACGAATTACCCGTTTAAAAGAAATAAAATTAAATGAATAAACTCTTTGAAAGAGCCTATTAAGCCTTTTCGTTATAAACTCACAAAATTAGGATCGTAATTTTATATGAGAGAAAATTTCTTCGCACACTCATGATCTCTGCGCTTAGCATCATCGACTGACATTGAATCACACGCAATATAGAATCGTCTATTGTTTCAGCTGCACTTAAATAAATAATCTTGCAGGTACAGCAGGTACAGCCACAATTTTTTGGCTGCCAAAGTTAAATAAAGTAGATAAAAGAACAAACATTATCGTATACGTTTGGTATTAACTAATCTAAATAATAGAGACAAATTTTATATCTGAACTGTTTATGAAATTTAGAAAGCAAGTTTTTCTGTGGCGCCTATTTATGTTAAGGCCAATCATACTTGTTACAAAATTGGACTGTATAATTGACAGTGGGACATACATTTTCTAACAGAAATTGCTAAAATATTGCTGCTATAAATTCTATATATGACAAACAATATTTTAGCAGATACAAAAAAATAGCAATAAATTTTTTATGTAACACTTAGCAATTTATCTATATATCAGCAAAATATCTTTTTGAGTGCGCAGAGGAAACGCGCGAAAGTAACAAGCATGATAAAAGAGATGTGAAATAAAAAAACGAATGAAAGCTGTCTCAAAACTTATAATGATCCAATTCACCTCGTCTACTTTATCCTGTAACAAACGGATGAAAATTCACGCGACTGCTCGAGTGAAAGTGCGAAAAGGTCGTTCCTCGTACACTCGTGTAAAGTGCAGAGACATAGAAAAAACGTACTTTTCCGATTGCGCTCCGTTGCAGCCGACCGCGGCGATGTCGAACTTGTAATTGCGGCGCTTCTCGCAATTCAGGACCCGGAACGCCCGCAGCTCGGCCATCCCCTTCTCCTTCAGGATGATCTCGAACGGCGCCTCGCCGTGGTGCTTGTTCGCGATGCGGAAGGAGCAAACTTTCGTTCCCAGGGCACGGATCTGCGGCGTGACCTCGACCAGAGTTTCGTTCTCCTTGACCAGGCCGTGATATCCGCTCTCGAGGCTCTCCAGGTCCAATCGTGGAGCTGCAAAAACACGTGTATGTGACTGATCAGTGTGGCCGTCGACGTCACTTCGTTCGACGCGGAGGCGAGAAAGAGGAAGACCGCCTCCTCAGTTTCCGGTTTCGCTATTTTCAACGTAGTCGCTGGAGTAACCGAAGCTACTCGCGTTACTCGCTGGGAGCTTACGACTCGTTTTTCAAACCGTTCCTTTTTTTTCGCGCCCCCTTCCCCCTCCCCCTGAGAAGACGGATAGCCTGATTTCGCCAACTTTATCTCTCGAGACGGATGTCGTATCCGGAGTAAATTTACGGTTCCTCGTTAAACGCGGAGATTCGAGAAATCGGCATTAAGGTCAGTGAGCGCGTAAATTTACATAATGGCGTAAGCGTATCACTAATGAAAACCCTCAGCGCGTACCGCTATATTGTTTCTCATCGAACGTTTTATTGATAGACGCGCAGTGTTTACTTCATATTATTTATAATAACGCGCGCTTCAGTGATGAGGATTCTAAGTACACTGCCATTTTTAACGAAGCGTTAAAAATTAATGAACGAATTTGGTGTCGGCCGGGAAAATTCAGTTAACGTGTGTTTGAGAAGGGTCGAACAAAATCCACCTTTCCCTCCCCTTTGCTCCTCCTCTGCCTCTTTCTCCTCCCCTGCCATCGCATATAACAAGCGAACTTTTTAATTAAGCAGTGAAAAATATTCGGTGCGGGTTACGCGAGTTTTAGCGCTGTGGCGGTAGAGACAGAGAGAAAGAGAAGAATTTCGAAATTTGGTAGAAATGGATTAAGTGAAACAAAAGAGCTAGTAGCTCGTTAACTCATTGTCAACTTCTTCAACATACGTATAATGAGAAAAGCGTTAAACAACTGTAGCGCACGTAGAAGACGAGCGCTCGTAGCAGTTTATGTCCGCAACGGTGGCTCATAATTATGCTCTTAATTGCTAACAGTGGCGTTTTGAGCCGGTAGTCAACAGCTAATATCCTCATGTAAGCTCCTCGACACCGAGGTGACCCAGAATCACTAGATTACATTTGACGGACAGATTTTGCGAGCACTTTTGGAGTGGAGTTTTTTCTGGATGGAGATTTAAAATAGCTGACGGCTCAGGTGAGTTAAAATACGGCAAAAATTTGAAAAAGGCTTGAAAAATAATATTTTATCTCCTAATTCAGACTACACCCAGAGAACAGTTCCCTCAAATAAAAAAAAAAATTTTATTTATAATATTTGAAATATACATGTTTGAATCAAAGAAATTTGTGTCTTGTTGTTAAAGCAAAGTTTCTTTGATTTAAAGAAATTTTTTGTTTCTTTTATTAAAATTAAAAAAATAATTTTATTGTGCAACGCAACTCTCTTGAAATAAAAGAAATATATTATTAAAACTAAAACAATTAAATTATTTCTTAAGTCAAAGACTGTAAAAATTAAAAATTATTCAGCATTAAGAACAGCTGTGACTGACATAGGCTAACCTTATGTTTAATTTCGTCAGTCCAATTTATTGTAAATTATTTCTTACATTTCTGTCAGCACTTTTTTTAATAAAAAAATTATTTGTCAAATTAAACAAATAATTAAATTTATTTAAAAAATGGCTAATAACGTTTCTTGCAACCAAGTAAATTTCTTTTTTCTCAAAGGTATTTTTATTTCAATAAAACAAAAATGAGTTAAAGAAACAATTTCATCAATTTAAACATAATTTTTCTCTCTGGGTGTATTTTATTAATTGTTTCATCTGAAACTTAACAAAAATGTTTAAAAAACAAAACTTGTTTGACAATAATTAATGTACATGTAAGACTGTGAAGTGTATAACGCATTTCAAAACTTAATGAATTAAATTGTTGAAAAAAAATGATCAATCTTTAATGTAAGCGAGATACTACATTATTTTCTTTTATTTTCGATCAAAATTAATTGAAAATTTATCAAGAAGTTTATTTGTGAAATATCATACGCGTGAGATGCGTAGTGCCTCGTTAAAAATATTTCGAAAACGCTATTATAATTATATCAAAAATTTGAGTGTGAAAATTTAATTTAATAAAAATCACTATGCTAAACTGGCGATTCATTTAACATCAGATTTCCATATTTTCGAGATTATAATTTTACGTGTGCATTTTAAGCCGAATAATTATTTATAAGCAGTATCTTTCGCTCGCGAAATGAAAGTCAATTATGAAACGTATGCATAATGTGCTTTTCGATTATCTCGCAATTATCGTTAAGCGGCGTAGGGCGCTTGAATGTTTTTATAAAGGAAAACGTCAAAGCTGACATATAAAACCTACCGTTATAAAAACACGCCTACGAAATATAATGCCACGAGATCCTACATTTACACTCTGCTAATGATACGTGTATCACGAGTGTAGAATGTACACAAGAACTTTGTGTACGGAGAAGATGACGTGAAACATCTACACGCGATCCCTATCAATGAGATCGGCGGTTTTATAGATAAGCAAAAACGTATGTAAAAAGAATGGAACGTTCCAGCAACATCGCAACGTTTCTGCTGAAAAACGTTACGCCGCATTTAATTTGTAACTCATTTAATTTATAAATGTTTAATTCTGTGCTCTACATAGATTACATAAAAAAAATTATTTAAGCTAAAAATATTTGATTCCCAATAAATGTTTTATTCTCAATAAATGTAATCTCGACAATATGGAAATCGGATATTAAATGAATCGTCAGTTTCAGCATAGTGCATTTCATAAAAATTAAATTTTCACTCAAATTTTCGATACAATTATCGTAATAGTGTTTCCGAAATACTTTTCACGAAGCACCACGTATTTCACGCACATGATATTTCGTGAATAAAATATAAAACTTCTCTTGTTTAAACTATCAAGTCGACTGCATGACACTACAAGTAACGCGTTTAAGTAACAAGTCACAATTGCTTTCATTTGTTTCTAAGAATGATTTGGCAATGACGTTACAGTTTTTCATAATGATAATGGTAATGTCAGGTTGAAATGTGAGGTGAGTCATTTTCGGCAAGTAACTTATTATGTATTACTTATTAAAAAAAGTAACTCGTCCCGAGTAAAAATTTTCATAAATAATCATGTATGAAATTTGCTTCTATATGACCATATCTATCATCATATTTTATTTTATCATACATTATATAATCATGTATGAATATGTGATCATGTTTATTCTGTTATGTGTAGTATTTTTTGAAAAATACGTTTACTCTAGAACTTGAACTCCTAAGCATGCATGTGCATTAATATAAAGCATGATGTTACATATAATTGTTGTACATTATTGTGTACAATAATAATAATAAAACTGTATACGTATTTTAGAGTCAGATGTGATCAGATTTAATTATACAGAGACAACTTTCGTACATGATGTATAATATTTAATAATGATGTATTATTACACGAAAAAAACAATTTTGCTAAAATAAAGATATGAGGATAATTATGTTGAAACATTTAAAAAAATATATAGAATGTTTAATTTGCTTGCTAGAATGTCAAAACTATTTGCAGCAACATTGTCATATTTTGGCGTCCTACATAATTAATTTGATGACCCAATATAAAGTTATTTTTTGATCTGCGTCTAACTAAATTTTTAGCTGCTGAAGTAAAATTGTTCTTTCCGTATATACGTAGTCATATATCATTATATATGAAAATTTTTGTTCGGAGTTAGTTGACTCGTTACGTAACGAGCAAGGGTAAGGTAAAAGTAACGCATTACTTTGACTCGTTACTTTACTCGTTACGTAACAAGTAAAGTTACAAGTTAGTATTTTTCAATGAGCAACGTGCAATGGTAACGAGTTAATTGTCGAAAGAAACTATTTCAACCCTGGTCTTACCAATTCGCTCAATAAAATGACCTTACAAATGCGGTCACAATTTTTTGGCTGCAAAAAAATTAACTAAGGTAAATAAATAATTAGCAAATATTGTGATATCGCATATGTCTGGTATCTAAATAACTAATCTAAATAACAGAGACAAAATTTGATTCTGAATTATTCGTAAGATTTAGAAAGAAAATTCTATGGTGTCGTTTCGTGTTAAGGCCAATCATACTAATTATAAAATCTGACTGTATAATTGGCAATTAGAGACTTAAATTTTCTAGAAGAAATGTTAAAATGTTGCTGCTATGAATTTTATATATGACAATATTTTAGCAAATACAAAAAAAGCAGCAATAAATTTTTATTGCTACACCTAAAAATTTATCTGCATCAGCGAAACATTTTTTTTTTTAGTGTTACACAGAGAAAAAAATACTGTTACGTCAACAGCATCGGTCTAATTGGAAATATTTCGTTAATTCAATAATATTATTATGAAACAAAAAGGTTAAAAGTAAAGACAATAACAAATATAGTTGAATGAATAAAATTTAATTGAATCAACTGCATATATTAGTGGCAGCCCGTGATTCGACGTTTAATTGAATTAAATTACGTTTTGATATTAAAGCATTGTTTTTCACTGTGCTATTATTTGGAAAATTGTAACGTCATTACCAGATTACAAAAAAGTAATGGTAACGAGAAACAGAGTTACATTATCGTAACTCGTCACTTCCCATCCCTGGAGATTAATACGAATGAAAGTTGGCCGGGAAA
This sequence comes from Solenopsis invicta, assembly GCF_016802725.1. Taxonomy (NCBI): domain Eukaryota; kingdom Metazoa; phylum Arthropoda; class Insecta; order Hymenoptera; family Formicidae; genus Solenopsis; species Solenopsis invicta. The sequence continues at coordinate 10,769,066 of NC_052672.1, read as the reverse complement.
AAGTGACTCGCGCAGATGATATCGTTTAATTAATGCCGTGTCTCTCGCGGCGATGCCTAAAGGCCTCGATCACCTCCCGGTCGTCAAAATATTCGGCACAATCGACGGGACGTCTAATTTCAGCGTCCGATAATTACCGGCTCGCGATCGTTAATTAACTGTTCGTTATGCGATGAGATATACTTTGATGTGCGCGCGACGCATTATCGCGGCGAATCGCGGCATAATCGGACGAAGGGGGAAGGGGGACCGACGAGACGCTAGAACGCATTCAATTATCGTGACATGTAAACCACGCAATGTGGGCCACGATATCGGGGTAGACCGCGGAGAAAGCTTCAAATATTGTGAATATCGTCCACCGGAGCGGCCCTTCTAATCTTAGCGGGTCGGATGTGATTAGGGAGATAATTAACGATCCGCGCGCGGGATGCACCCAAATATTTTTAACGCCCCGTAACACGATCCCTCTCTTCTCTCGTTCCCCTATCTCCCTTTCTCTCTGCCGGGCGGGAAACGCGACGAGAATATTAAATTCACATCACTGTGCTCCTCGTCAGTCTTTGCTCGAAATCATCAGTCTAATTTTATCGCAAGCGTCTCTCCCTCGAATGTGATTCACACTTAGTTTGTTATTCCGACAAGAGCATGACTAACACCGTCATTCGGCGAACGATTGTAATCGAGTCGCCGGAAGGGTGCAAGCCCCACTCGCGCGAAAAGTGCGTTTAATTAAGCGAGGTCGTCTAAGGTTTCCGAAATATCGGCGCAGCGTGATATTCAGCGCGAATATCGACAAGCAAGTTGAAATAGTGACGTATAAGAAAGGTAAAATCGTTGCAATGTGTGCTAACATAAAAAAAAAATAAATCGTTGCTAAAAACGTACAGAGTGCAACGTCATGTCATGTCTCAAAATACTTCAAAAATATAAACGTTTCATAAACTGTTATATTAAATTATCTTTGAGTACCTGTGTCAAGCATAATTCTCTTAAGTTATTTATTCTTTTATTTTTACCTTTGATTCTTTTATAAAAGCGCGTTTTGTAATATTTTTTTGCTAATTGGAAATAACATCATAGATTACATCAAAATTTTTATACATACTAATAAAATTCTGATAAATATTTATTTAACTTAATCGTTTGAAAGTTATTTATTTAAAATTGCAGCAAAATGTGGTAATTTTTGATGCGAAAACCATTAGGATAAATGATTCAATTATCGACAATGTTTACACTAGTGACGATCCGTCACTAGGTCTTAAATTCTTTTTAATTAAAAGAGTGAGGTTTTGCTTTTAATAAAATGTTATAACAATAAGTGTTTAAGAATTCAAGTAGAGTTAAATATAATTATGTAATAATACAATTTTTGTATTGAAAAAAGCATTTGAAATTGAATTTCCACTATTGTGTTCAGTAATTGGACCATTAAATCAAATTTTTCATTGTTTGTCTTGCAGCTTTGGGTTTCAGAGCCAAAACTCGGGCATTATGCAACCAAATTTTTTTCTAATCGTTGATTAGAAAAAAAAGAAAAAAAGCACCGTACAATATTAAAGAATTGAATTTCAACCAGTTCCTTGAGTTAAATTAACACTTTGTCATTTTCCGCGTGTGTCGAAATTTATTATTTTAACACAAAATGGTTATAAGGAACTACTAAAGGAACAATCTCATCTGAACCATTCATAAATCCATTTCCGGGGTCAGTTTCTAAATAAGTAACGTTCGTATTAACGTATGCATCTAGTATATAATAAATTAGAGCCAAATTTAACATTTTCATCAATTAAATCGTTTAACTCCAATGCTTTAATTAAATTGACGAAATATTGAGTAGGAACAATGACGACCTACCAGAACGATTAAATATAAATTGAGTAGAATTCGACACTGCGAATTTAACGGTGAATCTAAGAAGCCTTCGGTTTTTAAATTTCGATAACTTTCAGCTCGTTAGAGCCGAAACGTTGGCAATGTAATCACGAGACCTTTGGAAGGATGCAATGAAGTGCATGATGTAATTATTAGCGCAAAAATAACTGCGTTCGACTTTCAAAGCCTAATTCCTTGATATTTTATTGATTATTTCACATAAGAGAGTTCTCGTGGAAACATAAAAAATTTTGCTTTAACTCGTATTATATAGTCAAAACATTCATTAATATAAAAAGGCGGATCAATCATTTTCCTCCATTTGGGCGGTACTATTGATTCATCTATCGTCGCGTTTCCTGTCGTCATTCATATTTTTGTTTACGTCAAGTTCAGGTCCAGGACTGTGTAAAGAAAAAGAAAAAGGGAGGAGAGAGACTGCACTCGATCGCCGTCAGGTGCGACGCGGGAGGAGAGTCGTGTTTAACGCGAACGAACGAAAAAAAGAGAGAAAGAGAGAGACAGATGCGTTGCCGTCGTCATCGTCGTCGTCGACGCTTCTCTCCCAGCGACAGGCGACCTCGTGCTACCTCGCGTCGTCGATGTATTTCGACAATTTTATCGCCGCGCCGCGCACATTATTGTACGGGCGCACACGCGCGACGTGAATTTTGCCGGCGTCGCCAGGATTTTGCATAACACGGTTATTCCCGTCCATTCCGCGAATTTGGGCGTGTTAACCGCGCGACGCGCGGTCAAAATTCCGAATTTTCCCTCGACGTCGCGCGGAGTCATCAACCGGTGGTGGTGATGGTGCTGGCTGCTGGCGGCTAGCTCGCACGAAAATCAATCTCATCGCGGAAAATCGAAACGTATGCGAATCATGCGACGATGATTCTCGGCCGATGAGAGGCGCGAAGGGAAACGGCAGGACTTTACTTCGAAACTTTCCCAACGCCCGTCGATCGCCTTTTTCGTTACGTCACGCGAGAGGACCACCGACGAGGTGAGCGAGGGCCGAGGGATATCAACAATCGAGCGCGGTCAGGGGGATCCCTCCCCCGCATTCCCTCCCCCCCCGTGTCACACGCTACGCGCGTCAGCGTTTTCTCGCGTTTCCCGACGGAAGAGCGAGGGAGAAATTCATCTCGTTCCCGACGGCGGAGGGTTAACAGCCGTCTGCTTTCTTTTTCCTCGCCCGTTTCGCGCGGCGGCGGCGGCGGCGGCGGTGGCGGTGGTGGCGGCGGTGGTGGCGGCGGCGGTGGCAGCATATCGACCGGGTGGGCGCAGTGCAACTCTCCGGGTTCAACTCCGGCGTATATCGTACAACACGAGAGCACGGGGCACGCACACGGTCAATGGGATTGCCGTGTAACAGCCGCGACGGGCCGCAGGTGCTGTTATCGTCCGTCGCACACCTGCGGACAGCCGCGCCGCGCCGCGCCACCGCCGCACCGCGTCGCGCCGTGCCGTACCGCGCCGTGCCGCGTCGCGACGCGTCGCGACGTCGTCCTCGAGACGAGAGAGATAGAGAGAGAGAGAGAGAGAGAGAGAGAGAGAGAGGGCCCACGTCGAGAAAAGCACGCGCGCGGACGCGATCGCGGCGGACCAGGTAGCGAATGTAGGGCACGGCGGCGGCCGTGGCGGTGACGGCGAGAGAAGAGAAAGAGAGAATCGGAAAAGACCGAGAGTCACCTCCATGATCGAAGGAGCTCGAAGGTGTCGACTCGAAGGCTGCGGCGATGCTCGCGTGGGTGAGTCCGACGCAGCACAGCAGGGCCAGCAGCAGGCCGCAGAGCAGCGCGCCCGTCGTCGCCTGCGGCAGCATGTTTCCTCCGCTCCTCCTCGTTCTCGTCGTCGTCGTTGTTGTTGTCGTCGTCGTCGTCGTCGTCGTCGTCGTCGTCACGGGATCGTGCTGCCTGGCCGCGCACGGCGTGGCTTACGAGGCACCTTACTACTACTACGCGTCCTTACGACGCGCCTCTCGCCACTCTCCTCGACTCCTCTTTCTCTCGACGGTGTAACGTTCTCACTCGCGCGCGCACTCCGGAGTAACACTTTGCTTTTTAAAGGAGCATCGCCGACTGACTGCACGGACGGGACGGACTTGTGTCGCACGCGCGCGCGCTCGTTCGCTCACTCGCACTCGCGACGACACACCACCGCACACACAATCGCGGAGTCAATATTTGAGCGGAATATCGATTCGCCGGAGTCGGGAGAGAGAGAGAGAGAGAGAGAGCCGCGGTTGATGCCGATTCTTGCCGCGCTGCCCCGGAGCGGCGCTGCCGGTTACCGCGGTCGGCGCGCGACGCCTTAAACCCCGTTCACACGCTTTTCCCGCCGAGCACACGGCAGAAACGATACGCGCGGAACGCGCAAGTTCCGCGACCCTTGTGCGGTCCTAGTCAACCTTTCGAATTAATCAACCCGAAATAATGAAATGTCGTTTAAAAATAGCGTAGTGATCGCGCGAGTGGCGTAAAGATGTTTTAAGCCTTGTTCACAAATTTTCAGCCGCCATCTTTAAAGTGCATTACGTACCTCGCCACGCACTTTTTGCGTATGCCCTACGTGATTTAATTCTGCCGTTCTATTCGGCATATATTTGATTCAAAACTTTTTTATTTTTTTATTAGCAATGTAACTATTATATAACATATTTATAACAGTTATAGTGTTGAGTGAGAAATTATAACAATTTTATCAAGAATAGAATAATAGACTTACGAAACTATAAAATGAAAAAATAATAAATAAAACAAGTCTAAAAAGAATTACAATAATTAATAGCGCTTATTCTTCATGTATACATAAATTTCAAATAAACGTTTCGTAAAGAGATCCCAACAATTTTATAATTGTAACTTGGTTTGCTGAAGTTTGACTTAAAACTATTTTCTTTTCTTACTAATATTTTATCTAAAAATTTTTCTACGCTAATTTTGTCAACATGTAAGATTTCTCTTCTGTGTTTCAATGTTTTTAAAGCTTTTTTATTGTATTATGAAACGATATAATAGTACTGGAAATTCGTATGGAACAGCAAATTTAAAAAAAGAGAATCAAATAATGACACCATGCACGTTAATTGATAACGAATAGTAACACGTTGGTGTTTATATTGTTAACAATTTATTACGTAAATACATAAGCATATCACATTATAAAAATATAACAAAGATAATACAATATCTTTCAAGAAAAGCCTTTTCAAGAATACCCTTATCAAATTCTGCATTATTCCATATTTATCTTATTAAAGTGACTTATCTCGAACGGAAACCAAACGTTTCCATTAAATATGCTATAGCTTATTTTTAGGTTCTTTGTTATCGTTCACTTTCTTTGAATATCTAGGCATTGAGAATGACACACAACTTTCTTTGCCGCTCACATTATCGATGTAAATTGCCTGCATATCGAGAAATTCCACTCTATTTTTTACAGGACTTATCTTCTGAAATTCCTTAATGGTAATGTCCGTCTTGTCGATTATTTGTTTCTCAACTAATTCAACTTTCTTTGGGTACATTGTGTCACCGGGCAAGACGTGTATGACGCCATCCTTCAGATATACACTTATCTATAAAAATGTTTATAGATACATTTATTATGATTATAAGATATAACATTGCGTTCCCTCTTATGATTATTTATGATTTACAGTGAGCGCGAAAAATATTCATACAAGAGAGATATCCTATCAGGAAACAATATTTTTAAATATTTAAAGAACGTTATAATAAAGAATAAATATTTAAAAAACCATTTAAAAAACATTGTCTGTTGATGAGGTATTTCTTTTTAAATCTTATTTAGACAAAGTAAACATTAATCGATAATTTCTTAACAACAAACATAATGCACACAATAATAATATTTTATTAATATTTATAAAAAATACTCTTATGTACAAAATATTTTTAGTATTCACTCTATCAATGGAATGGTTTAACTTACGTACCGGTAAATATAACTCCGCGCCTTTTTTGTTGCGTTCCACAGCGATATCCAGGAGATCATCTACGCTTCTCACTTGAATCAACTTAGCGATTTCGCACTGTTGCGGTGGCGGAAACATAATGTCTGTCGAGGCAAGCTTCTCCGGAGTGTCCCACTAAATTTTTCTAACGATTAGTCCGGAAGATACCGCGATAGAGTGCTCTATTGTTAAAATATCTCACTTTCAAATCCTCCATTTCCTGAGCCTCGTATTCGGCGTGAGGTATGTCCGGCAGGCAGGCCAAGTAGAAGGCGGTATTGAAGCGTTTATCGTACCTGATCGTAGGTGTCAGCCAATTCCTCCATTCGTGCAGTGCCCACAGGTCCGGGTAGCACTCAAATTTCTGGCAGAGATTGAGGAACTCCGTTGCATTGTTGTGGACCTTGTTCCGCCATATACGCAGCTCGTCCTTAGGAACTGAAAAAATTATTCGATCAGCGTTACACGCGTCGCTGATTGATCATCGTGATTTCGCCGTGATTTTATATGGATTTCTCACCTGATATGTACTCGGCCCAACCGGAATTAGCACCGCCGTCTTTGTCACGTCTGCATATCAGTATCCCGCATTCTTCGAAGGTCTCGCGAATCGCTGTGATGCGCAGCGAGATCTCTCTGAGCAGCTCGTTCTCCCTCGAATGAAAGATCTGCGGTCGCGAGATGGTCCTCGGTATCAGAGATGCGAGTCTGTTATCCCCCAGGCCAAAGCCGGTGAAGTACTCGAGCCATTTCAGATTAGCGTCAGCTGGATCTATCGCGCCGCCCGGGAAGACGTAGAGCCCGGGCATGAAGCTTGACTTTTGATGACGTTTGAGGCATAGCAGTTTGTAATTTTGCTGAAATTACGAATTGCCTCATCTAAACGCTTCGATAGACATCTATAGATACGGAACGAACCACGTGTATACGTCGCGCTTAATCAAATATTTATAAATAAAAAGTTTAAAGGAATCCTAAATCGAATTACTGACATAATTTTTAATTAGAAGACGTCTTTGAATTCGCTTTACAGAATTCCAAATTTTTTTGCAAAATTAAAGCACGCATAAAAATTAACAGAGCAGAGAGCAATTTCATGCTAACAAAAAAATTTTGTTCGTTATTAGTATAAATCGATAATTTACTTTAGTATCCTTTTAATTGATCTTATCAACTCGCATTTAAAAAATGTCAATCAATAAAATTTTTAAATCATTAACCGTAAAACTTCAAAACTGATCGTATTATTTTGTTTTTTAAGCCTTATCTATTTTGTGTAAGTTATAATTTATTTACGTAAAATATAATCCGATTAAATTAATAATACGCAGAATTGGTTGAGTTAATATATTTATTTATATAATTAAATTAAGTTAAAGTAAATAAAATGAATTTATCAAATTAATTTAATTATGTCACATTGCATGAATATAAAACTGGCTCGGTTATAAGTTGCGTTAGGATTAAAATAACTTAGTTAATTAAGAGATTTTAATTCAAGTCAAATAAAAAGTTAATTTTGAAAAATATTATTAGTATTAAATTAGAAGGTTGTAATTTATTTTAATCAGATTACTCTAAATAACAAAACAATAGATCGTTAAATAAAGTATTCTTTCAATTGTAAATTATATGAAATAACAAAGAAATATTTTTTTTACATGGAAATGTAATTGTTCTCTTACATAGATAATTTTTGAACTTTAGAAAATAGTTAATGAGTTATAAATGCTTGTGTTTCAAAAATAATTAGTTGAAGTTAAAAATTAACTTCTGACATAATTTTATTTAACTTGTAACTTTTTAACTAGTCACTACTCAACCTTAAAACAATTACAAAATTAAGTATTAGGAATAGCTTTATAAATTTTATAATTGGTAATTCCTAAATTTTAATCGACTGATTCTTTGTTAGTTAATCGGAGTTGATGGGACCGATCCTCATAACGACAAAATTGGTGAATGTTATTAATGCTACGTCATCCAGTGTCTGGATCTTTCCCGTCACGGCCGTGTCGCAAGGTAGAACGAGAAAGTGCCGCTCGAGACCTCGTCACGACTCACCAGAGTGCACGCACACACATGCATTCGTCGATTATTATGCACTTACGACTGCAGGCGATGACGCCGCGCGACTGTACGCTTGCCCATGGCGTGCTGCTAATATCAAACTCGAAGCTTCCTGCCAGGCCTTCATCTTTCGTTCGCTTTCTCCCACACGCGAAGCGGAATCGCTGCGCTGATGAGAAATCTACTGACGAAATCTACTGCTGACCCGTAATCGAGTTATCCGATAGATCGAACGTCCCGTAGATTATATCACTCCACGATAATAAGCTTCACTTCAATCGCGCTTCAAATTGCAACTGAGCCGAAATAAAACTTTGCAGGCCTATTCCGTGACGCTTAACGTTGTGCTATTACGTAGTTCCTTTTTATCAATAATTATACTTGCGATAACAATAACAATGTCATAAATGTGTATTTCTACCATTGCAAAATAACTTACACCTCGCTTCAACTTTTTTTTTTAGTTTTGAAAATTAAAAAGAGATAGAGTGGAAGTTAAATCGAGACCAAAGTTAATCTACATTGGTGGAAATAAACAAAAAAAGTTATTGGACGCTGCTATTTATTACGAAACTTTTTATTACGTTATATTACGTTTGTATTCACAATTATTATTGCTACATTACTCATTTGCTATAATCACACAAAAATATTGTCATTTTTCACTTGTTTACAAAAAAAAGAATTCTAATGAGAATTCAATACACTGAGCAGTTTATTTAATACTTTTATTCCTCTCCAAACAGAGCAAATTAAATTGTTACATAAAAATTCTTAACAGTACACAATATTCATAAATATTTACAAATATTTATTACAATTTACTTTTTTAAATATAAATATTGTATATACACAAAGGAAAAAGAACATAAAATACTTTATTCGAATGTTATTAAAATGCAAACTACTTATTTTTTATAATATTTGATATATAAAGAAATAAATATTTATAATATTTTATAAACGTTTTATAAATATTTTCATAAATATTTCATATTTATGATAAATAATATTTCATTAAATATTAATATTTCAGTTTTACGATCTGTTTAAAGACGTAAAAATGTTTATGAAATATTTTTATTTATAAGTACTTATAAAATATTCAAATAATTATCAATATTTTGTAAATTTTTGAAAAATATTGTGTGCGGCTTGAGATTGCATTTAAAGTAATAATACATTTTGTAAAATTAATTTACGACGTTCTCTTTATTTCTTGTTTTTTTTTTTTGTTATTTCGCGTAGGTCGCTGAACAATCACCAGTAAATAACTATGTTTAGAAAAATATTAAAATAATAAGACTTTGAAATAAATTGCGAATTAATTGTATTTTTTATGCTCTAAGTTTTATAAACATTTTATTAAAATATCATTTTTTATTTAAAAATGTAATTATATTAAATTTTTATTTATATGTTCATTGACTAGTACAATATTTTCTTTGTTCATTGACTGGTGCAGTGACCCTATTATTTTATCGAAATTGGCGAAATAAAAGTTGACGAACTCGAAAAAGATAACAAGTATGTGACACAAACAGGACGATTTAAATTTTAAAACGTTTAGACTGAAAATGTTTTGTTCTTTTCTTTTTTAGGTTATTCGTAAAATTGTATTGTCAAATTATAAATGAATAAGCGATATGTTCTCATAAAACTCTATTAACCACTGTCACTCTTACATTTGTGAAATTGAGCATCAAACCAGCATATTGACTGCACTTACTATTTGTATTTCCTAAAATTTATTAGTGTTTATATATTTATCATCATACATATAATACTACTACACTTCTGATTGTCTCTTGCACTCAAAGGTCTTTATCGTTACATAACCGTCGGACGTCGAACAAACGGCACCACCGATCGATTTAGATTATGCGGGAAATCACTTAATCGTACTTCACAGCAATATGCTGCTGAGCAGCCCGCGTGCACCAGGAGTCGCTCCGGATAGAGCTCCGGGATCGATTCGGACACGTGGCATGCGGCTACGTTTTCTTCGTCGTGCCGTCGGGCGGCTTTCCCGTCGCCGCGATCATCAGCTCGTACAGCTGACACACTTGCTCGTCCCGCAGCTTTTCTAGATCCTCCTGCTGCAGGTATCGACCGAGTGGCTGTCCCGTGTGCGGGCCCTTCAGCCCGAGCTGCTCGGCGAGAGACACCGCGTACCTCTACGGAGAAGAAGAATCGCGCTCTGACTGAACGTCGTCGGGTGCCGACGGCTCGCACACGAATCTAACCTCAAATCACGCGCTCGCACACGGCCGTCGGCGCGCCTCTACTCACGGTCCACTCGTGAAGGAAGATGATCGCCTCGCTCTCCACGCATCCCTTGTGCCTGCGGAACTCGTCGCGGACATAGCCGTCGCCCAGGGGCTGGATCTCGGCCGGTAAGCCACGGTGTAACCTCAAAATCGTCTTGTACAACAACCTGACGCGCTGCACGTGCGTCCGGGAGGCCATGGCCGTGTGCCGCTCGCGCTTGCGGACACGGCGCGGCTATATTCGTCAATTTTTATCGATCCTGTTGTTTACTCTATTGTTGATCGTTTAGCTTAATTGCGTTACTCTATTGTCGCAGTTTCCGTCCCGTAAATATTGATTTCCGATATGAATATCATCTTTACGCAATTTTCTAAGAAATTTTGACTCTCAATTTAATTCTAGATGGGAACTGACGGCGTGAGATGTGATATTTTAATAAATTAGATCTCGGATTCTCGTACATTATCTGTAATAATTTAAGCTGCTTTATAATAAGATTGAAGGATGAAAAGTAACGAGTATAAATAAGATTGAAGGATGAAAAGTAACGAGTTACGAACAGAGTTGGGTAAGTTATTTTTTTAACTACATTGTGAGTTAAAGTTAATACCTCATAAAGTTAATTTAATTGCGCTAAAATTTACGCGAGTAAAAAATTAACTAGGTAAAAGTGTTATGTTAAAATTAATTTAACTTAGATTAAATTAAATTAAAAATTAATATTGAAAAGTAGCTAATTAATATATTTATCTTAAATTAGAAATCCCTAAGTTTTTAAGGTTAGATTACTCAAAACAGTTATGTAATATAAACCAAATCAAGTTTATTATTTGTAAATTAAGTTTGTTTAATTTTTCTTTCATATGAATAAATTTTTAATTTTAGAAAAAAAGTTAATAACTGAATCGATGATGTTTATGTGTTTCGAAAATAACTATTTGATATAAAAAATTAAATCATTTAAAATTAACAAAATTAAGTTAAAAGTTATTAACTTTTTAATTTTATTATTTAATTTTTAATTATTTAAATAGTTATTACATAACTCTGGTTACGAGTAATGCCGTTACCGTTATTTGGTAATAACATTATTAAATTTTTCATAATAATAATGATAACGCCAATATTGAATAATCATTTTTGACGTATAACTCGCATTACTATACATTGAAAAAAACCAATAATTTTACTCGTCACGTAACACGTCGACAAATATTAACTTTTTACTTTAAAGTTACTTTTTTCAATAAGTAAAGCGTAAATAAAAAGCTTTACTTGTCAAAAGCTATTCCAACTTTGGCGTTACCTTTGCCATTATGAAAAATTGTAATATTATCAAATTATTATTATAAAAAAGTAAAAGTAAGTGTCTCGTTACTTGTAACGCGTTACCTGTCATCCCTGACCCTAACAGGAAACAATATTTTTTAAATGTTTTTTTAAATATTTAGAAAACGTTATAATGAAGAATAAATATTTAAAAAATATTTAAAAAACATTGTCTGCTGATGGGGGACGAGATTGAACTCGTTACTATTTATTACTTATTACCCCGATAGGAATATTGTGCAACTATTGCACAATAATGGCATTTTGAATTGATGAAAATTTTACAATAATTGCGCTAAGATACATCATAATATGTTGCAGTTTTATTGGAATAAAATTTCTGAATAATGTTTGTTAAAAATAGGACAAATTCAAATATAAAGTAGAAATATTTTGTAATTCATTTGAAAATTATTTGACTTTTTATTTAAAATTTTTCCATGATGAATTTCAGAATGTGTAACATTTTATATTGCAATATTTCTACATCATAATTTAGGAATAATTATGCATTTTTTATAAGCATGTATATAGGTTATATATAATTATATTTCTAAATATTTTACACATAATACAGCTAAAATATTTTTCTCAATTATTGAACAATTTCTTTCCAAATTTAATTTTGCAAATATATCATTAAAATGATCTGGCGAAAATTATAATGATATGGCGAATCTCATTTTAGTGATATGTTTGCAAAATTAAAATTGTTTAATAATTGTCAAAATTGAGAATGTTTTAGCTGTATCTTGTATTAATATTTTGTAAAAGGTCAATACTTCACGTCTATTTTTATAAATATTTCTACATGATTGGAGATTATAATTTTTTTATGCAAAATTTCATCATATAATTTAATAAATGCCGTCCTATCGAGGTACCGAAAAAAAACCCGAATGTTCATATTTTAGTGACAGACGAGAACCTGATGCATGTATATATAATTAAAAACATACATATAAATAAATCCTCTCTTCTTTTATGTGCTTTATTTGTATTTGATTATAGTAATTTAACTTATTTAAAAAAAAAAGATACGAAATGCACGTACAAGTAGGTCTTACTTAAAAATCTACAGGTTCTTACAAATAGATTTAAGTACTTAAAAATGATTACGTACAATGAAAATTGGACAATAGTAATAGCACAATCGTTAAAGATATTTATCTAACTTAATTTATGCAAATTGAACAGCCAGGTCCAATCCGAGATGATGCAAATCGTGTTCCGCACCCGATTAGAATATCGCCGACGCTTAATTGCTGGTGGTGTTTCTTGCTCCGATTAGTTATCCTCGGGAGATCTGGCGTCTTGAATTTCCTATAAAGTATAAATTGTCCAATAAACGCCAACTAACTGTAATATATCGATATAATTTCCTATTCAACAGTGTAATTGTTGCGTACGATAATTGATGATGTTATTACACCTGTTAAGTGGGAAATGTTAATATTGATGTATCATTGTTAGTTGGCGGTTATGGAGTGTTAAATTTTTGCTTGTTCCGCATAGGAAAGAACGGTTTTGTAGAAGTATCTAAGAATTTAGCTACCTTGAGAAAAGAATGCTGTTGAATCAATAGCATCAGTCTAATTCGAAATATTTTGTTAATTCAATAACAGTATTAATGAAACAAAAAGATTAAAGTAAAGTAAAACAATAACAAATATAGTTGAATAAATAAAATTTAGTTGAATGAACTACATATATTAGTGACAGTCCGTGATTCGACGTTTAATTGAATCAAACTACGTTTTAATTTACATTACAGCATTTTTTCTTAGTGTAGGTTTGAAAATAATTCTTGTTCAACCAAAATAATTATGCTAGTCATGCTCCAACACGATGAACAAAACTAAAAAGTTTTGACGTTCTAGCAACCAGCTTGAACTACGTATAAATTACCTTGATATAACAAAATTATTTTCAGAGCTGCATCCAGCTAAATGTTTTAATATTTTAATAAAACCATTCTTTCTATGCGTTTATAGGTTTTTCATGATTATGATTAAGCATAAATGGACTCAACAAACAGATGACGTTTTAATAACATGTTAATGATGTCGGCTATTTTCACAACCTCTGATTAATTTAATTGACTTAAGTGTCAATTGTGATTGATTATCTCTGATCAATTTTACTTAACGATAATGCGATTGGTCAATTTCAGTAGAAAAATTTGACGATTAAGTTAACTGGAGGTTGTGAAACTAGCCTTTACTAACGTGAATAAGATATTGAAACATTTGATATCACCTTGTTTGCTGTATAAACTTATTAATTTATTTATATAAAAAACGTAAATAAAAAACAGATACATTCACAGTTTTGTCACAGTATCTAAAAATTTAGCTGCAGGGTAAATGTTTGAAAATAATTTTATTAGAGCACGAAAATAATTATGAAATACATTCAAGCATGATGAGCAATGCCACCAAAAATTTTGGCATTCTAACGACCTGCTTCAACGTTCTATATAATTATTTTAATGGGTCTAACAAAATTATTTTCTATCCAGCCAGCTCTTCCGATATTTTTGCAAAATCATTCTTTCCGCGTTGAGATGAAAATAGACACGTAATAGAAACGTTCCGTCAGTTTGACGTTAAACTAACAAACTAAAATTTTTCCGCAAAAAGAGGCGAAGATTCCATTACGCGCGACTTCCGTAAATCGAATTTAAATCTTCGTAATGACTTCCAGCGTTCGTAAATGCAACTTTGAGGTGCGGCAAGATTCTTCGATACGCTCTTCTGAAGAGGTAGATCGAGAATCGCGCGGTAAAGTGAAACTTTTGAGATATGCAAACAGTTTCTCACCCGGTTCCTTCTTTCCCCATACTTGGACCAGAATGTGACCTTACACGTAGACTTTTGCCCGGTTTGCTTGTTGAAGACTGAGCACGACGAGAATGGTGGCGAGTACAGATGCAGGGAGACCGCGGGATTCATTGCACTTGGATTTTCAACGCGGTGCAAACCCAGCGAATCTTGAAAGAAAATATCGGAGGTTATTTTAAGAATATATATATATATATATAGAATTATATTTTTTGTGTAAATAATGTTACTTTATTTATATATATATATAGAATTATATTTTTTGTGTAAATAATGTTACTTTATTTTATATTTTATTATTACAAATTAAAAGTTTCGCGATTATGTCGCGTTTGCAAGAATAATCAGACTTGAGATTCGTGCAAGACAAGTCGTATATGAAACGTACCAAAGTTTCGAGGAAGCTGCTTATTCATCTCCAGAGTTGCGCTTAGATAATTTAAAATTATCTAGATATAGTTAGGATAAATTATATGTATGTTAAATAAGAGAGAGACTTAATTTTACTTTAAATTTATTTAGGTAAAAGGTAAAATTATATATTATTTTTATTTAATTTTAAGATAATTGAGTAAAACAATTTATGATATAAAAACAATATTTTATAGTTTTCTTTATAAATTTTGATTTTTTAAAAGTAAGAGTTCCTTAAATAATTCAATCTGACGAAAAATATTCCTCTTTTTCTGGATCAATACGCAGATAATAAAATAGAAGTTGAAGAATATATAAAGGGAATGTATAACTCACATTATAATGATTGATGAAATTTCTTGTAAAAGTTTTCGACTCACGTAGTTGTGAGGCAAGTCTTACGCTGTTTTTTGATCTGTGCAATTATTATAAAAAAAAAAATTTTTTGTTTGGATAAATAGTAACTTGGAAGTTGTAATTAAGAACAATTCTTCATTTCGTTGTTGTTCACATTAACTTCAGTATTTTGAAAAAAAAATATACGTCTTTTATCTAACAGTAAGATGAAAATGAAGACAATATACATTTTAATAATCTAGATTAATATAAGGTAAAACCACTTCTTCATCTAAATAATTTTATACAGATAATGGGAAACACTGTTCATGACATATTGAATATGTGAAATCTATCGTCCACCGCTTGATAAAAAAAAAATCATACCATTGATATAACAAATCTCGTTCATATCAAGCGTGTTCCTCTCGAGTTCCTTGAGCTCCTCCACGTTCTCTTCCGTCTCAGAAACAGTCCCCGCGGGCCACGCGTACCTCGTCTGAGAAACAAATTACTTTGATAGCTCGATTTTACATCACGACATACGTACGACACACGCGGTCTGAAATATGCAGTTCCAATAATTATCGTGGCAGTAATTACCTCGCACAGTTTCCCCTGAAGAATTTTCATCACGCAGTGCGCGTTAGCATGATCGTGTATGGCTGACCCGTGACCTTCCCCCCAGCATAACACCATGAGATTGAACCTGCCGTTTCCTTCGTCAACCAGGTTCCTTGTGTATCTGCGCACAAAGCGTCGTATATTACAACTTTGTGTTTTTTCTGCGAAACTGTTGCTCGACCAGTCAGAATTTTCTTGTGCCGCAGCTGTCCGCGGACCTTTCGAAAATCTCAATATCTTGATGCATATTTACAAATGCATACACTTGTTAGATGATTATTACGCATATAGATTTTATCAGATATCCATACATACATTTATGATTCAGTAGCCATCGCTACTGTGCTTTACAGCTATCGATCCATCTCTTAATTAACAATAACATTTACTGGTTTGAGTATTGTTAATTTGAATCTGGTAGATTTAGCATGCGAAAATTATCACGAAATCAGCTTTTACAAATCGCAGTGCATTAGTTGCAGCTTGAAACTAGTCCAGTTAATCGGCCATGATAAATTTCAACAAAATTGCCCGCAATTATCACCGATTTATCAATCGATGTAAAACCGAAAGAAAAGTTGTTTCACGCTGATTTTAACATTCAAGAAATACTAAAATGCTACTAAAACTCGAGTTAAATATGCTCAATGTTTTTCTTTTTTTATTATTTTATAAAACACAAATTAAGACGTTTAGATTGAAATACGATTAAAATCTAGCCAGAGAAAATAAAAACGTTTTTTTTAAAAGAATAATCGTTTAAATTTAAATTGTTCTATAATAGTAATACGAAATTATTAAATCATCAACTTTCGTAATATATATTTTATAATAATGGACGTATCGTCTCAGAAAAGAGAACGTTATTTGCGAGATGCATTAATGTAAATAGAGTGTACGATTTACGAATCGGTGATCTGCGAATCCAGCAGCGAATGTGAGATGCAGCAGACCGAATATAATTTGAAAGTTTCGATGTTTTGCATGCGTTTCGCTCGCATTTTTTTTTCACGAATGTCATGCGATGTACAGGTACCAATGTTCTCTGGATTGCGCAGAACGCAAACACGGAGAAGGGGAATATACGCATGGAAAGTACACATAACCAACTGACTATTCACCGGTCAATCGCCTCTGGGTGTTATATCTCTGCTCTAATTCCCGATACTAAATATTACCTTTAAATAGCGAAATTTAATATCTGTTTAAAGAAAATGTAATTTTAAAAACAGTCAAGAGAGAAAGAATATATACGTTATCTTTATTAAATATTAACATTTACTAATTTCTCATGAATATTTTATTCTCTTTTAAGAACGCTATTTCACGCAACGTATCAAAATATCTCCAAATCGATTAATTTAAATATCTGAGTATTGATTTGAAACAGTAATATACTAAACGAATATTTAATTTGCGCTAGCTTGTCAGTACAAGTGTTCTTCATCGCAACGAATATGAGTAAAAACACTGTAAAACAAATTCGGAGCGCACTAAAGCAATTTCGTTACGGTCAGATTTGTTTTGAAAATAAAAAAAATTCTAAATTGTAAAAAACCGTGTCACATATTTCTCATTTTTGCAGAATTATGTTTTTTTTAGCATCTTCAATATTGTTCAAAAGTATTTGTCCACTCCGGTTTTTATATATTTTTTTATATGCCTAAAATTCTAATTCTATTATATTCTCTTTATATATATGTAGAATGTAAAATTTTATAGCATTGTTATATTAATAACGAATTCAATTGAACTGCAGTAATGCGCATAGATGCACATAGAAGCTGCTGCACATTAATTTAAGCTAAGTGTAAAAGTGACATATCATATATTATATGTATATCTTTATCCTGAATTGTGTATACGACGGCTTTAATCAGTGCGCACTAATGCGTTCAATTGAATTGGCTACAAATTTGACGATCAAATAAATTTCAGATATTATTGGGCGAGTTCAGGTCATGACAATGCGTCTAAGCGGGAGTATTCTGTTTGATCATGTTATCACAGCTATTAATAGCATAAATATTTTTTGGAACAGCCAATCAAAATAGTTTATATTAAATTAACCAATTAGCGATGTGGGCAATCGAGTATCAGTATGCTAGGCTTACTTGCCGAGCGACTGAATTTAATTGGTTTTTTCTTGTAGATCCAATCAATCATTTTCAATCGCTCGACGAGCAGGCTTAGCCGCTTTGACAGCTTGAACTTGCTTTTTTACAAGGGATTTTATCAATCGTATAATGTGAGTTATATGTATTATATATTCCTATTTTTTAATCTTTGATTTTCATTGATTCAAATCCAAAGAGAAATAATTTTTGTCAGATTAAATTATTTGAAAAACTGTTACCTTTATATGGGAAATAAAGGTTTAGAAATAAAAATATGAACATATTATTTTTTTATTCTAAATTGTGTTGCCCAATAGCAATATTATTTAAAAATTATTTAGACAAATTTATGTAATTTTATCTTTTATTAATATAAATTTATATGTAATTTTACCTTTTACTGATATAAATTAAAATTAAATCAGCTTTATCTTATGTAAGATTATATACACATTAACGAATTATATATACATTTATGTATAATTTATTTTTAGATAATTTTAAGTTATCTAATCGTAACACTGACAATGAGTGGCACTTCCTCTTATAGTATTTCTTATGTGCGCACCAGTCTATCCAACTTACTATATTTACAACTTGTTATTGTAAAATTGTAAGCCATCGAGGTTATTATTAAGTTTAATATCTAGAACATTAATAATAACGTTTAAAATTCACTTTTTCTTAAAATTGCTATCAATTACTTAAAAATGATAAACTAAGCTAATGTTTTTTGAGCGGCAGTATATCACTGAATTTATAATTATTTTGTTGATAAGGTTTACTCTGTCGTCAATAATTTTCGTAATCTACAATTTGCACATTCGCCTGCTGAGAACGTTGAACAATATGATAAGTCCGTTAAAGCGCGACGCCGAAAGTGTTTATCTTTCTATCGGTCTTTCGCAAGTGCGATCTCGGTAGAGAGAAGAAAATATATTTACCTGCCGCGTGGCATTATACGTTCTACTTTGTGTTGACAGCAAAACCGGTAAACGTGCACCGTAGTTTCCGTACTTTCCCGAGTCACGTGGATCCCGGCTACACAGTAATTCCATCTGCGTCCAAGGCGCTCGTTATCTCGCGAACTCGTAAACTCATTTTCGTCCTTATTTACGTTCGTTCGCTTAATCAAGAGCTGCCGAGATGCGCAGCATCATCGACAATTAACAATGCGCTAAACTACCTGTCGTATTTTCGATAATAGACGCGCGATACAATAGACGTATAACGAAAGAAAAAGAGGTAAAATTAACAGATTTTTGAGAAGAAATATAAAAATTCTTGAATTTTGTTAACGCGGACATGTTACTTGAAAATATAGAACGTTTAAAAATTGTGCACGCAGCAGCGATTTTTGTGCTAATTCTCTATACGCGCTACAATATTTTTAGAATATTATACGGATATTATTAAAAATTAAAATAATATTCTGAGAATATTATTCAGAGAATGTAATATTTTTTAATATTATAGGAATAGTGTATTAATGTTACGTCTTTTATATAATACTCCTTTATATAATATGGTGTATTATTTCAATAATATGAAAATGTTTTACGAATATTATTTTTTCAAAAATTAATGTGAATTATTATTCATAAAATTCATAAACTTTATAATTATTACATTGAAGAGCTATAATATTCTCGATAATTAAAAATATTAAAGTAAATAATATTATTCACTTCTAATATAATATTCATATAATATTCACATAATATTAGAAGTGGTCGTATAACCACTTTTTATTAATATTAAATAATATTGTAGCGCTTATGGGGTTGCAAGTGAAACGCTTATCTGCGCTCTAAATGTGAAAATACGAGTTGTATCGCTTAGTTCGTTGCAACATGTTCGCGGAGATAACATTGTCGTGGTGGTGCCTAATAATTCTAGAACATTCTCTCTCTCTTTCTCTCTCTTTCTGTCTCTCTTATCGGACGAATATGGAGATACGTCCAGATCGCGCGCAATAAATAAGCTAATCTAGTTATCACAATTATGCATGTGTGACACGCACCCTGGTAAATAAAGCTACTGGACGCGAGGGAATTTTCCCCTTCTGATTCGAAATTTATCTCCGCGTATCCCATAATTTTATGGGATACCAACGCTAACGAGATTGTTAGTTAAATGCAAATCATTTTAATCTGACATTTAGTCTCATTTGTCTTGGAAACTTTCCGTTTCCTCTGATAGTTCCCAACATCAGTCGCATTCAGCGATTCTTTGTAAACACGAGATGTTTTCTTTTCTTTCGAAGATTACGTACATCCCGTTTATGCACTGCGTACTAAGTTATCTATTATTTGTGGCAGTCATAAGATCGAGCTAGATCGGGAAAAATTGAAGCGATGACACAATTTTCCCATCAATACGTATCTAAGGTCGTGTTTTTTCCGTCTGAAGAGCATTAAATGGCGTTCATCTACTCTTGCCACGAGTACAAATGTTACGGGTTACTTCAGAACAAGGTTACTAATTTTTTCTTTTCACGTTCTTACGCACTAGAGAGAGAGAGAGAGAGAGAGAGAGAGAGAGAGAGAGAGAGAGAGAGAGAGAGAGAGAGAGAGGAAGGGGGAAGGGGGAGAGAACCGGCGCAGGATAGGCGGCCGATAACCCATTCTGAACTCCTCACGTCATGTTAATCTCATTTCACAATTCCGCATTGCGTTGTATATACGCCCTATTTACACATCCCAAATGTGTTGATCGGCGAAAATATTTGTTCTCCGCCATTTAGTTATCAAGCGTACATCACGCGTCCACTGACGCATTTCTCCGGAATGTTCCTAATTGATTGTTTCCGTTATGCGCTGATTATGTTTGCAATAGTACCGTAATTATCGATGTGTAATTAGCTGACAATTAATGAAAACATTTCCGTATGGACACCACAATTCTCACCGCGTTAGTTATGCAGTTACATCAGATTATGTGGAATCACGGATCAGATTTGTAAATCTTACCAATTGCGACCTTGAAAGTGGAAATTCAAGATAATAATTTTATTCTTCAAGATTTATAATTTTATTCTTGGACATGCAAACAAAATGTAGCGTTATTACTAGAAGTAATCGAAGAATTTTTAATTTCTCCCGCGATTAATCGCAGAGATGTCTTTTGATCGATCGGGGATATTCTTCACTATTTATAGACGATTATGTCACTGTTAGTGTCGTAGATTTCTTAATTATCTTTTTGCGCGTACATTAACAAGTTATGCATATATTAAACAATCACACACAAAATTAAAACGACATGCAATTTTTGGTATCTTTATAAAATATGTAGTTACATAATTAGGTAAGCCAATAAAATAAAGAGAGATTGTATGGGTATAAAAGGGGATCATGATAGGTAATAGATATTAGTAATCATTAGGTTTAAGATATGAATGAATGTGTATAGTTAAGAAATAAGTGTGCAGTAGAGAAAAGTCTGTTCTTTTTAGTTGAACTTTTAGCTAATTTCCGATATAAGAAACAAAAGGAGAAATAATGTGCAAGAAGTTCAACTAAAAAGGACAGGCTTATACACCTTATACACTAGGAGAAAAAGTTCTTTAATCAAATTTTAAAAAAACACTTTCTTAAAATCATACATTTTGATGCAAGCATTTGTTCATTCTGTTTAAGTAAAAATATTTACTTTTAAGCAAATAAATTAAATAGTCCTATTACCTTAAATAATATGTTGAATGTAAAAATAGTCTAACAGTATTTTTTAAAACTGCAAGAAAAAATTACTGGATTAAAAATTATTTCTTAATTTTTTATTTACATAAATATTTTGATTAAGAAATTTTTAACTTGATTGCAAGTACATAAGCTATTAGCGTGTAAATAATTTTTTTGTGCTAAGTATAATTTTTGCATGTAAGCATAAAAAATTATTAAATTGACTAGCAATGTAATTTCGTGATATTACAATCGAGGTTCTTCTTAAAAAGCTGTGTTTTAAGTTCGGCAAACATTCGGCGCGCAGTTTGGGGGAATCTTCTAAATGTTTATAAAGTTAAAATTTGAGCTGCTTTCGACCATTTATTATCATTTTTTGTTATTTTATTAGTTTGTTTTAAAAGATATTTTTTCTCAGTGTAGTGTAAACTAAGTCCTTTTCCAGCAAACACTGAATGCGACATAGATATAACGTCATATAGCATATACATGTGTTATATCTATGTTATATAACAACACATCTATGTTATATTCTATGTGTTTACCGAATTCTCGGCAGAAAAGCTGAAGAAAATAAATTCTATATTTTAATAGTGACATTATGTCTGTTGCATGTTACGCCTAAACAATTAAATTATATATTTATAAATTTATAAAAAATGAACATCTAAAATATATCATCGTCGAATGCCGTGCGCGTGAGTAAAAGTTCCGTATATAAATAAATAAATAAATGCCAAATACCTGTATCTGTCGAACTTGGCGAATTTCTTCCACTCCGCGTGATTGCTCTTGTAGCTCATCATCAGGTCCTGAACGTGATCGATATTCACATGATCCGTCTTGAAGGCCTCGTGCAGCGCATCTATAAGTTCCCGCAGGGTGGAAACTTTCTCCGGCCGGAGTTTCTCCCCGTTCTCAACGAGGCGCGACGCTTTTCCATACGGCACATCGTACAGTCGGTCCTCCCGATTGCAAATCTCCATTTTTCAGTCGACGCGGCGGTATCTCGACACTTCGGCGACTCTATTCAATCGGCAAAAGTTTCTCTCTACTTTCCCGCGGGCACGGGGAAGGACGTCCGATCGCACAGCGGGAAGATACTTAAGCGCCGGAAAGCCGTGAACGTTTAAAACGGGAGCGTCGTACTCGCTTGGCTCGCTGAATGCGAAGACGCGGCTTCGAAAGCGAAGGGAAGACGAGAAATTTATACGGACGTCCTTAGCCTCTACAGGCCGCCGAGCACTAACTGCGCGAACGTACTAATCCGTACTACCTCCGCTGTCTTTGCTCGCCTACAGCTGGTACCGGTCTAGTACAACGCCAGTTACAGCATCTTATATGCATTCTAAGGTGCCCCCTACTCCAGCCGATCGTCCGAGCAGCGTCAACGTTTTGTGAAACTTCTCACTCTGTAGGGTACTTTTCAGAATTGGTCGATGAAGAGATTGAAGACGGATTTATTACGGTTCCATTCCTGAAAAGGAAAAGAAAAGGTTGGAGATATATCACTCGTGATCAAAAGAGAGTTCTCTTCAGTACAATAGCTGATTAACAGAACGCCCAAAACATGTGAAAAACTGTAAAACATTTTTTTTTTTTTCAAACGGTGTCACGATCGACACATTCTATACAAATATAGTTAGATGAGTTAACATTAAACAATCAGCGTTGTACAAATTAATTAAATAAATTAACAGTTACATAATTAATTAAATTATAATGAACTAATTATTGTTGGGAATATCGACAAAAAAATAATAACGTTTACTCTTGTTGACCGTATTGTGAATGTACATAAAGACTTACGTGATTAGATCAGTGGCCCTATTCTTGAAAACATGCCAATTTTTTACGTATACGAAAGTGACAAAATAGCCAATGGAAAAATACCATCGAATAATTCCATTGGTTATTCTGCTATTTTCGTATACGAAAGTTATCGCATATTTTCAAGAATAAGGCCCCAGACCGTCGAGCGGAGACAATTAAAGTAATTAATATATCATGTGAGAAAGTCGAGACGCTTTTGAAATAAGAACCATTAATATCATTAAAATAACTAACGAATACATAATATTTTATGATAGAGGGCAAAGCATTAAGATTTTGCTGAAATAAATTAGCATATAACGGGTCAAACAACTCCGTGTCATTTTGAAAATTTAAACCCCGCTTTTGCTTATGTATAAAAATTATCTCAGAAATGAGTTTTTTATTGAGAATCTTTTTCTCGTTTAATATCGCAATATTCTTCCAATCAATAGCCTGTGAAAATTTGATTCTATATTTTTTAATTACAGATCTTTGCACGTCCTTATTTATATAATTCTTGTGCTCATTAATTCTTGTTTTTCGTGGCCTACAAGTTTGCCCCACATATGAGACGTCACAATTTTTACAATTAATTTTATAAACTACATTTGGACGGGATATCTTCGGGAGCTTATTTTTAAGAACCTTTGCGAATCTATTTAATTTATTAATACCTTGATGCGCCAGGCGTATTATAGAATTTTTGAAAAACATTTTTACTTTTGATAAAATATTCAATACGAAAGGAATTGGAAAAAAATTTGTTTTCTCTCCGACTTTTCTTTTTGGCTGTTCCCTTGTTATTCGTGATTAAAATTAGTAAAGCACAATTTATTATGTAGTCTTTTTTTAAATATTATTAAAAATAATGTTAAGCGGGAAGCTATTAGTAAAATCTTGATAACTTTGTCCAGGTTCCTTTTATGAAAAGAAGAATGAAATAACAGTCATCAAACCCAAAATGGTACCCCGTGTCTTTAACAGAAGGGATCGCAAGGAAAATAATTCAGGTAATGTTCTGAAAAGGTTTATGGTATCAATTGTATATAAAAAAATTGCCTCTCTTTATTAAAGTTAAGTCTAAAAAAGTCAATGTTTTACCACCCATTTCTAAAGTGAATTATAATGCTATAAAAAATTATAGTATTATGTAATAGATTAATAATTAAACATTAATAATAACAGAGTTAATGATAAAATTGTTAATTATTTATAATTAAAAAATAAGTATGCAGGTCGCGAGAAAGATAAAGAGAAGCAATAATAAATGTATTGTGTAGGATCAGGTTAAGTATAAGGCAAATGTTTAATGTTCGAATACGTCATTATATTAATCAAATTGAAGTAATTATTGTTATCATGTCATGTGACAATCAGTAAAAGGACGCTAATTTATTTTCTTGCATTTCGGGTTTATGTGCGTGCTCTTGAATTTATCAAGCGTGTATAAGATATATATAGTTGAGTTCTTATCTTGTGACCCGAAAAAATAATATTAATCTTACAAAATAAGCAATTCATATCATGCAGAAATATTACGAAATTGAAAGACTATAAAAACATTTCATCTATTTCTATTTTAGCGGCACTAATATGGATCGTAAATAATATGATCATGAATGATTTATTCGTTGAAATATTGAATATGCGTATAATTGGATTGACGTGAAGAGAACAATTTTTTAATATGTGACGGATTACTTATCTTTACGATTTAACAGGTACAAAAAGAATATTACGTATGGAAAGAAGTATGTTACACATCATGAAAGATATTTACGATTTAATTTATGATTTATTAATCATAAAACTGATAAAAGAGAGATATTTTTATGAAAAGTTGGACAGCATTCGTGAATTATTTTATTAGTTACAAACTCGAATACGAATACGAATAAATTATTTTTTAACTATATGTCATACACTCGATAAAACATCATAAAACCAGATCGAGAATCATCAATGGAGATTTAAATACGGATTATCCGAAATAATTATTAATATTATCAATGATGCCAAAATACTAATACTAAAATACTTTTATAATTTCTCTGTACTTTAAATATTTTCTTCTCTTGGAGTTTTATACAAATTATATATATTCGCTTGTTGTTTGTTTGACCATTGACAGCAAGTATTACCAATTAATCATCATTTACCTTTCTGTATTTACCTATCTGTGTTCCTCGGATTGGTGAAATTCTTTTCGTCTTTGTTTTCATTCGATGAATCATCGCACCTGTACGACTTCGGTTATTTTACTGCAATGCAGCTGCAGCAAAGAATACATAAAAGAAGCAGTAACGGAAAGTCTACGTATAGACCTCATTGGGCCTGATGAGACAAAGCGCTCGTTAACAGTCACATTTGATTATTTAAAAAAATTTCCATCGTTACCAATAAATTAGGTACTAACGACGTTACATGAATAAAAAAAGTCTGTAATTAAGTCCCGCGCCGATATGTAATTTGTTTCACTCACGTGCAAGGCAGACTCTTGCAGTAATAACACTTTGCCAGCGGTCTTTTGCAATTGGATCTGTCTTTCCTGCATCTGCACGGCGTTAGTTTACAAACGCAGCCAATGTATCGGCTTGGCATCGATTTTTGAACAGTGCTTTTACGTTCGTTTGTCCTAGGTCTTGGACTACATCGGCAATTATTCGGTGATTTGTTTCTAGATGACCTTTCTGTTTTGGCACATCTAAGCACAGAAAATTCAACGCCAAAGTTTAAGAGAAAGTCATCTACAAACGATTTTTAGTTCTATCCTGGTAAAAACTTTTTTTAGGAAAAATTTACATTTTTTCTTAGAAATTAAAGAGAAATTGCTCAACTGAATAAAACTTTGTTAAAAATGAAAAATGCCAATAAGAGTCGACATTGGGTGTTTGCGTGTACAATAGTATATTATCATTAAAAATTAAAAATTACATATGGACGTTTCGGTCCCAAGACGTGTGATACTATATACGATTGGTATAAACGATCTGTATATATGAATAAGATAACAAATCGCCCTATAATTTACGTTTATCGCACCCTAGCGTTCCATATATGGTATACAGATAGATTGTTTATGTTTATGCATCACGACATCATAAATATTCAATGAATATGTGAATTTTTTCTTGTATAACTTGATTACGGTATGACTCATACTAATCATGCCAAATTTAATTTATTTAACGAATGAGCTGAACAAATCATCATTCAAGACAATTACTTATTTGCTTTGCATTATACTTAAGGCGGTTCAAACGTAGGATCGAAACGTCTATATGTAATTTTTAATTTTTAATGATAATATTGTACACGCGAAAACTCAGTATCGACTTCTTGTTGGCATTATTTTTTTTTCTTAGAATTATTCATACATGAAATATTCTAAGATTTCCAAACTTTTTTATCCTACAATTTCTAAAGAATACTTAAAACTTTTTCAGATTTTTTCAGATTTTATTAGAAATTAAAATGAGAATCTTAATAGGATATTTTAAAATTTGTATAATTTTAGAAAACATGCAGACTTTCTCACGCAAAATTAAAAAAAATATTCCAATTTGTATAAAAAGTTTAAGAAATTTTTAAAGTCATCAAATTATGCAAAAATTTTAAAAAGTTCTGAAATTTACATAAATTTCTTTATGTAAATTTAGTGTAAATTTTTTTTCAAAATTTCAATTTTGAAAAATTACAATAAATAAATTTGGAAAAAAATTGTTATCAGATTAGAACGCTATCATATGTAAATTTGGTGTGTAGTCCTTAAATTGAATTTGATAGTGTGCTTTTTTATTCTTTCTTTCTTTTTAAGTTAATACATATAATTAGGCCACTTGTATTTATGAAGCTTAGTATTTATAAATATCATTCAATGACGATAGCGTTCTAGAGCTATTCTAGAGCTAATTCCGTCAAGATCCATGAACAAAAAAGTCTCTTTTCGGTATTTCCCTGATGCACCTTTATCCAAATAAATAAAAAGAAATCTTCGTTCAGGCAAAAGATTCTTTTATATACTTGACACGATTCTCGGCTTTCTTTTCTTTCTTTCCCTTATCTTGATCCGCCGATCCACAACAGCAAGGATTCCTCCAGCACCGTGCGCAGCATACAGACTCGCTCATCTTCTGTTGCAGTTCGTTCATCACTTCCGAGAAAATATTTAGCCGTTGATAAGGTAACTCCTCGGGTTGTTGTCGCTTCGGCTTTTCGCAACAATGACATTCCTCGGTGGAATATGCCCGGAAATCATCAAAGTTCCTCGCGAAATAACGCCTGATTTCCCTCTTCGGCTTCCAGCTGGTGACGCGAATCGTTCGATACTCATCCGGTCTTCTGACAACCCGTTCGCAGTCACGAGCGTGACCGTCGTTGTCTTGACAGTTGCAAACATCTGACGACAACCCGCAATACGAGCACTTCCCGATCGGTGCTTTACATGTGCATTTGTCTTGAGGATTATCGCAATACAAGCAAATCATTGTCCTCTTGCGACTGCGACCTTCCTCGATCTTGCAGCACTTTACCGAAGCGAATACGGAACAGCAACATTGATTTCCCGTTCTGTCGCAGTTAATGCAACTTGCTTGTGATTCACACCTACCGAATGTTTCGGGGAAACCGTGATCAGAGATTAACAAGCTTACGTATTGAAGAATTATTTTTTATCTCGGAATTATAATTAAAAAATAGGGGAGAGTTGCCAAATGCTTACCACATAAGCTATTTCTTTATTATATTTCGCATTTAATCCTGTTTTGGATGTAAATCAATGATTTCGAAATTGTAGCTCAATGTTTCACTCATCTATTATTACGTGGTAAATTTTTCAGTAATAACAAATTAATTTGTTACGAGCTTTTCTGTCACATGTTGCGAAAGACGAGATTTAAAAAACCGGTCGTCTAAAGCGTACTTGTGGTCTCAAATAGTATTATTTTCGAAAATATCGAATTCATGAATTAAAAATATAAGGAACTATTAACTAATATTTATTTTAATAATTTATTGAAAAAGCAATTCAATATTTAATAATTAATAAATAACAATAATAAAAAGGTAAGAACGTTGACATAAAACCAGCTTGAATTTATTTTTGTAATTGACACATTCTTATTCATAGCAATTACTAGTTTTACTTTTATCACATGTTAATTTTATATATAATTAGTATCATTTATATAATTAGTATCATTTCTTTATAGTAAAATTTGTGATAAATTAGAAAACTTAACAGTTTATAAAAATATCGATTTAATTTTTATAACAATTATAAATATGTACTTACAATAAATGTAAAATGTTCCACAATAAGACTTTTATGAAAATATAACGATTCAAAATAAAACTATATATAAGTTGATGAAAAATTTACATTAAATGTACACTGAAAAAAATGTCCGGAGAAAAACGATCGAATTATCCCATTTAGGTCCGGTTTTTTATTATCTGATTAACTTGTGATTAAACTTAATCTGATGTTTTGTCCAATGAGCTTCACCTATGGTATCATCATGGGTGAAGCTCAGTGGATAAAACATCAGGTTGAGTTTAATCATAAATTAACCGGATAATGAAAAAACGGGCTTTACAAAGTAACAAATGGATATTTTCAATTATTTAGATCGAAATGTGCAGAAATAAACGGATAATCTGTTTAAAAAATAACTATCCGTCACTTTTGAAACGGATTATCCGTCCATTTTTCAATATTCCCATCTAAATAATCAGAAATATCCGTTTTACGTTTTAATGGGATAATTCAATCGTTACTCTTTGGACATTTTTCTCACCTGATTTTTATAAATGCTCATAGCGTGCACAAAACAAAATAAAACTTGCTAAACTTTGTTTATATTATTTATTTCTCATTTATTTTCCATTTTTGTTATTAAATGCTGTATGAAGTTAAAATGTAAAATATTGAAACGCATTTAGCAACTTTCCTCTAATTGAAATATTTAATAAATATTTACTAATTTATATTCAACAATTAAAAAAACCGTAAATAAAATTTTATTGTCTCTTACGTGCGTTTATTAATAATTCTTGAACAATCGCCGCGCGTTTTACACCACCTACATCTGCGTTCTTCGTGCGAACGGCAACAGATCGTCGTTCTTTTGCACTTGCGTTCTTCCCGCATTCCGCAATAATTCGTACATATATGCGAGCTGATCCTTAAAGGTGATATACTACGAAATTTCGGTTTATCGGTTTTCAAGCAATTCTTCAGATGTGGCGTGCGGACGCATTGCATTGTCGACAAACGGCAATGCGCGCAGTAAATTTTATTCCGTTCAAATCCGTTCTCTTTGCAAGGGCAATTTTCAATAATGTTATTGCACTTTGTGCATTTGACAATGGAACTTGAGTAATCATCCGAATTGGAAGATAATTCACGTTTACAAAAGGTGAACTTTTGCGGTGCGTCTTCCGATTTTTTTTGCGGGCAGGGCACATGGTCTTTCACGCACTCGGTGATCGAGCACGAACGGCCATCCAGATCGGAAGGTAGACCGCACTTACAAAGAATAGGCTTTTGTGACTCTTCTTCTGGTCTCTTCTGTGGGTAAGCGACATGAGTTATTTCGTCTAGAATATCTTCGGGAACTCTATCTTCATCAGCAACAGCTTTCGGAGCGTCGTCTTCGACTCCCGTTTCAATTGCCGCAACGCTCACTTCAGGCGCGATTTCGTCAACCGTTTTTACCTCTTCCGTGTCTTCTGCAGGACTACGTTCCTGCAAAATTACTGTTTCTTCTGGGATTTTCGCTTCAGGGATTTCCTCGACGTGAGCGGTAGCAATTATTTCAGCAGGAACAGGTACTACTTTAGACTCCTGGGATTTAGAATCACTCGTCACTACAGTTGGTAGAACATGCGATCTTTTCTCTGCGATGATACGCAGTAATTTAGGTAATTTATCCGTTTTCTGAATATCTATGTTCTTCTCTTCTTGAAAAATTTTAAAATCAGTTATTGGCACACAATCGGTTTTTGTAAAAATATTTCTAATTATTTCTATGGTTGAAATTAATGTAATACCGCAATACACATTACTAATGATAACTTTTATCTACGTCATACATTAAAATATATTAATTATATTTATAATACTTATTTTTTTATTTATTCCATTAAGTTAAGAGGTCTACATGCGGTTTCCTGTTTTAAATCCTTGTAACTCGAATCCTAATCAAAATTTTTAAATTGCAATTAGTATTTAAAAGTAAAAAAAAAATTACTCTTTCTGATAGTATAAATATTATATCTTTCTTTTTTAAGATATCTTACTTCATCGCCGACTAGATTTTCGGAAAGAGCAACTCCTTTTATTTTTGAATATTAATTGCTACTTAAAAATTTTGATTAGCATCCAAGTTATAACATTAAAAACGGAAAAGTAGGAGCCTTTTGATGTAAAAGGTTCATGAAATTGATTCTGAATACTGTATAATTAAAAGAATAATTAATTGCAACTTTTGTTAATTTATAATTTACCTTTAATTGCAATCTCTATTTGTGGTGGCTTCATTGGTACAGCCACTTTTTCAACAATCTCTTGCTGATCTTTTATGTCATCGGTTTTATCTTCGGTTTCAATTTCTTCGGAAGCAATTTCTGATTTTTCCATATCTTTTTTATCATTATCGATTGTTTTCTTCACTTCAATTTTGCCTGTGTCTATTCTGTCTCTAAGAAGCGTCCTGTTACGTCTAATTATATCAAATAACTTTTTAAGCGGTCGATGAAAAAGTGACTCTTTCCGTTTATCCTCAGTCGTTTGCATTTCTTTTGAAATATTTTGTCTCTCCTCTTCTTCTTTCGATTTTTCTTTCGGACTTTCTTGCGTTTTTTCCTTTATCGAATCATTTTTATTTGACGCCAAATTTTGCGCAAGATTATTCAACGGTTGGAAGTGATTTCTCATTGATCGATTAAGCGATTGCATTCTTCGTTGATTAACAAGACTTTTCGATGTTTCCTTTACATTGGAATTTGAGATAAGATTCGAACGATTATGAAACTGCGCACGCGGTGATGTTGCAGAATATACATTTTTTGACAGTGATTTAGAATCTTTAATCGATTCAACGGAAATTCGATGTAAATTTTTCGATCGATTGTTCAAAGTCTTTTTCGTCTCTTCACCTTGTTCTACATTAGCAGACAGTTGTCTCGTAAAATTATTGGGAACAACGTTACGCATATTATTTAATTGTATTATTCTTTTATTCCCAACATTCTCTTTTGGACTATTTAACTTCGAGCAACTTGTACTTTCTTCCACAAGTTTATCCTTTGCGTCGTTTAAAGATACTCTGCTAACATCGTCTTGATCGGCAAAGTTCGAGTCGGGAATCTCCTTTGGGGTGTCTTTGGAGTCGGAAGGCGCCGTCTTGTAAACTATTACTTCTTCCGGAAGTCCGTTCGGTTCTCCAAACACTGTCTTATAAACTGTATCTTCCGCAGGCTCCTTGCTAAGGAATTCCTTACAAACTTTTGTTACTTTCCTAGGTTCTTCCGAATTTTCAAACCTTGTTTCGTACATGCTAGTGCCTACCGAATGCCGCGCCGCATCCTCGCACGCTCGTGTTTTCTCCAAACATTTTCCAGAGGTGCTAAACAACGTCTTGCATACGAATGTACTTTCGGTTAATTTGTTAGAAGGTGTTCGACAAACTGATATTTTTTCCGGGCACTCTGAGACGTTGCATGTATTTTCAGGAAACTCCTTTCTGTCTCTGTCAATGCCCATGCAATAATCTTCTTCCTCCTCCGCGATAGAACTACATGCGGACCACTGTCGAACCACTTGCTCCCTTTGGCAACTTCCAAGAGGTTGCTGCAAAAGTTTATATCCCAGCTGCCTCCTCCGGACATCGTTGCGATTTCTTACAGTATTCTGAAGTATTTTATTTCGATATTTACAACCGTCTGCGAAACACTCTTTAGGATCCTCACCGATTGTACCGTACGCGGTACAATCCGTATAGATCGATTTCGGTAGCCACCTGCTGTCGTCAACCGCATGGCACACGGTAGGTTTGCCATCATCTCGGCGAACTTTATCGTGACCGTTATTTTTGCGATAGTTCTTTTGTTCCACGTCAGTACAAATCGCTCTCGACAGGAAGGCGTTATTGCCGGCCAACCCGGCTTTCGCTTCCGAAGGGTATATAGTGACCCAAGACTGTGGGGTTCTGGTGCTGTCGTACGCGCTGAAACTTGGAACTGTGGAGTACGTCGAGTCCTGTTGGACATCTATGCTGTCTGTATCTTCGCAATAGCAATCATCTTTGGTCGATGAGATCGAGTCCTTGCACCGAACATGCTCGTCGTTGATTTTAACGTCTGCTTCCTCCTTACTGTCCGCCTCGTTCAACTCTTTTTTGCTGATTCTCTGCCGCAAAGCTCTGTTATTGCAGATAGTATTATCGTCACTGCTTTTCTCGTGAATATAATTGGGCGATTGCTGCGCTAGCGATTTTTTCCGTTTCTCTATTATGCTGTTTATCAGCTTGCACGACGACGCGCTGGTAGCGCTGGCACTTTCCGAATTGGATTGTTCGGTAATTGTATTGGAGCTTGTATCCATGTGAAGCTTAGATTGCAATTTTTTCCTGCTCTTCTCCTGCACGATTAATTGTAATTAAATTTCTTACACAGATTGATAATTATTTTGATATCAATTTTAATATTATATTAGTGAAATTACTTTAACATAATAATTGTTTCAGCATAATTGCAAAATAATTGATTCTAATACTAATAATTTTTAGCTTTCACTTTTTTCACGAGGTTACCATTGTAAAATTACCACTTGATTTATTAATAAACAGTTTAACATTTTTTTTTTATTACATATGTATATTATATAATAATTTATTTCATAATAAAAATACACCTTTAGATATAAAATCAATTCATTAATGATTAATGCCGTAAGCTGGATATATTTTGTTTTTATGCATTATATTCATTGTCAGTGGAAGAATTTACTTGGTAAACTTACCTGATTACTGTCATTAGTCTCCGAGCAAATATAAATATTGACATTTCCGGTCATTCTGCGATTATCGGTGTTCACATTATTTCCTGATTTCGAATGCTTTTTGCTCTTTCTGTCACTATTAACTTTATTTTCTAACGGGATCGCGCTCTCGCGTGTTTTCGTGCGCAGATACGAATTGTCGTGCGTAGATGAATTATTATTACTCTGCCGCGAAGCATGGCACGTAGTTTGTCGATTGGTGCAAATGTTGGGCGATTTTTCACAACGTTCTTCCATCACGTGGGATTGACACATATTGAACATTCCATTTGGTTCTTTCGAACACGGCAAAACTAACTTTTCCCCTTCCTGTTTTAAAGAAGTTTATTTATCAAGAAAAGATCTTATTTCATTTTTTTTTTTTAAATTACTTTCCACAGAGAGCGTTAAATTATGAAAGATACGGGAAACTCTTTTTGACATTGCTGTTTAATCTCTATACCGTCATTTAGTTTTATTTTGATGAAAGAGAGGTACGAAATGTTTATAAGGAAAAATTTTCTAAGGGTATGTTGCGGATACTTGCATCTTAGGTACCATTGAACACTTTACGAGGGTATGCATAGCATCTTTAATAGAATGGTTGATCCGTTTAATGGAATCGTTTATTTCTTTATCGATCATCTCGCTCAACCTTGTTGGACCGATAACCTCGTCGCGCGCTCGCAGCTTCTCCTTCGCCGATACATCCACACAAGTCTCTCGTTTAATCCTCTCTTCTCCGCACGTTTTCAAAGTGCACGCGCAATTCGCCTCCGGCATCCTCTTATCATTTTCCACCTTATTTTCCGGCCCCTGTTCTCTCATGATATCTTCTCGCTTCTCTTCTCGGCCACGCTAAAGCCTTCAAAGCTTCTCTCCTTCCTGCTTCCGGCTGATCGGCGAAGACCGACGTATCGATTCTCGACGTGAAAAACCGATGGTCTTTACGTCGCGAAAGGGGTAAGCTGCATTTGCACGGCGCAAAAGTATCTTTTGTGCGGGAAATACCGTGCTCTATCTCTCGAGTCTTTAAATCCCCTGTCGGCCGAGAATCTACTGCTTTTCCGCTCGCTACGATTTTTAACCCTAATCGTTTCTGCCCGTATAAGCTTCTTAGCCCCATTATCGTCCCTCATGATGCATCTTTCCTTCAGTTTTGTTACTGTTACAAATATATAACGCACCGATCTTTTTATTTCTTTCACTCCTAGGAATGCTTACATTCTTCGTCATAAAGCTACTATCGTTCATACTTGAAAATTTGAGCCACTTGATTCAGCGCCACGTCACACTGAATGACAAAAGAGAATGTCGAAATGAGTTATTGCGCCTTTCATTTTTTACAGCGTATCGAGTAAATACAGAGTTATTCGATTTTCGATATGGAATTTTTCATTATACCCTGAAATCTCACAATTGGATTACTTTAGAAAAATAATATCTTGCATAATTAAAAAATTAACCGTTGAAAGACCTCTAAAGAAGAATGCATTTTTAATTAATGAAAACGCTTGTAGATTTAGCGCTAGTAAAAGATAATCAGTGCAATGACCTTTTCGAAATAAAAGAAGTTATCGAACCCATTTCTAAAGATTTTATTTTTTTTTTTTTTTTTTTTTTTAGTTGGTATGTATTCACAGGAAATCGACCGATACATTATTCACGTAGCTTGTTGATCGCATTTCACGACTTTTAGAATCCTTCGTGATTTACGAGCGTCCTCAATTTGCCCGTAAAAAACGTACTGTCATCTTTAAGCGTTAGCGGATGGATTCTCACACAGTAACTTTGACTCGTGTCTATTGAGCGTATTAATTAATCGTTTAGCTGTGGTAGTATATTCAGCATCGCCGATAAGAAATCTGTTGTTTGCTTTTGATCTGGTAGTCATTGCACTTGTTTTTGTACGTATATTTCAGCACAGCTGCGTGTTATTCGGTTAGATACATTATTGCCCGTACGTACGTAATACGCGAATGTGAATAACACGATTTCTTTTTATATTATACTAATATTGTACTCTGACAAATATTGACGCGTTGCGCCTTAACGTAAATTACGACAGACATTTAATGATAATCGCTGATAATTATTGTAATCATTTTATAACAATATTAATTATTATTTAACAACATTATTTCTGACAACATTCCAAAACGTCAAAATTACTATTAGACTCGTTTTTTTTTAATATAAATTTTGCCGAATTTATTATTATATCAGAGTTGCGAATTAGAAAGTTTTAGTTATTTAGACAATTTTACAGACTTTAACTTAATATTAAATTAATATCCCATTTCTTACATAAAAAATAAGATTCTAAAATTTTCTTACCTTTCGCCAATGTTTTTCTTTATCTTGATCAAATGTTTTGTTTTTCATCGCATTTTTCCATTTTTATAATAATTCTTTCTCCTTTTTTTTAATGAGTAAGAAATGAAGGGTTTTTTTTAACAAGCAAGAAACTTTGTTAATTCTAGTATTACATTTACATAATACCACTCATTTGATTCGTACAAACATTATTGCACACTATTAAACACTTATGAGATATCAACGTTGTTATCTGCGGTTTCGTCAGTTGAAGTCGAAACATCAAATCGACGATGTTCGCAGTAACTGCAAATCGACGATACTTCACTAACTGAATCGCTTTGAAATCTTCGCTTTGCTTCATATATCGTAGTACACCATTTTTCTTCTCCTTCTTGTTTATCGCAGATTGGCTGCAAACGTTAATTACTAATTATATTGGAAAATTAAGTACTAAAGAACGTAAATTAATTTCAAATTGTTTTAGCTACCAATAAAGCACAACATAAAATTGAATATTCCATAGCTAACTGCAATTCGCGCACACAAATCTACTTTTAATCGTCGTAATCCTGGTTAAATTTGTTGCGAATAAAGTTTCATTTACCTTAAACCTATTAGCAACTTCCTCAAACTTCGGCGTCACTGTAAATCCCTCACGGCTTTCATTTTTGGGTGGAAACAATTGTTGCAGCTCTTTACAATTATCTGCGCGCTGAGATAAAAATATTAGAGGTCTCTCGCCCTCTATCTTCTGCCGAAACTCGCGCAACACTTGTTTGAAGGTTTGCGTTTCTTGATACGGAAGGGTATTCCCCTCGTTCGATCTCGTGGAGACCTTGGAACATATCATATCGAAACTGTTAGAGATATTGAATATCTTTAACCTTTCATTCTTATGACGACCGCACTGCTACGTAATCACGTTGAGAATACTTTCCATTTCCAACATCACACGGACAAACAGATATGTTAAAATCCAATTAAATTAAAAGAACAATCAATCGAGCTACGTATTAATACAGAGTAAAAACAGAGCAATTTTCAGATAATGGCGAAGCCAAAATATAAAATATTTTCTTTACTGAAGTTAATCCGCTGACGGTTTCATCGCATATTACTGAAGTGCCGCATGTCCCTCGATCCCTCGATTTACTACTTGAGGGAGAATCCCTCGTGCTACGAAGGGCGCTCAAAGCTATCCATCTTCTAGCTTCGCGTTCTTGAATTAATCTCATTCTATCGTGTTCCTTCAGCTCTTCTATTAAACCGGGCGCTTGATACGCAGGTAGATATTTTTTCAACATAGGCACTTCCAATCTGGTTTCGCGCACATTAACGTCGTACCTCTTTTTTATTTGCTGCGGTTTCTTTTCCAACGGGCTGTAATTATTACAAAGAAAATGATTCGTTTTTCTTTTTATTCTAAACTCGCAATATTCTTGTAATATCCCGTGCAATATTCCGTCCAACTCAACATATTGGATTTTATTTTTAAAATTCAATCTCTCTCTATTTGTAGTACGCTTTTACAAGTTATAACAAATAGGATGTAATAAATAAAATTTAGTCATGCGCAAAGATTTCTCTTTTTTAAAGGTACGTATAAGATTTGCATATAAACGCACTCATTATATGGACTCGAAAGTTGATCCACATAATCTTGACAGTGGACTGTTTGCTCAGATGTCTTAAATTGGGGCTGAACACGACAAGACCAGACCTCTGGCTTGTTTGTAGACTTCGGATCGTAGGCATCAACTTTCCTGCTTTGAGTATCTTTCCTGTCGCGAAGATTACACTGAGTTTGACGATTTTCTCGTAATTCAACCGTTGACCTCAATGCAGGCGCGATTCTTCTCTGTCGAGTGTCATCAGGATGTCGTTCTGCGCGACTTCCACAGAAAGGGTCTCCCACGTGCCACGTTCTATCAAATTATCGATGTTAGAAACTTACATGTAAAACATATGTATACGTGTGTGCACGTTACCTCGGATGTGTATGAGTTTGTACACCGCGATTGCAAATCTTTTCTCGTTTCCTTCTATTATACAACTTTTCTTTAACTAGTGTCCCCTTGTGACAAGCTTTTTGTTTTCTTTGTGATGAGCTACCGTCAGATTCCCTGTACAACGTGAAATTGTATTTTTTTATAAGAGAATAAATAAATTAAATAGTTAAATAAATTAAGTGAATTTTTTTGAGGGAGGGCATTCAATTTTTTGCAATTTATTTTTACACCGTTGAATTGTTATTCAATTCAGCATCGAAAATGAAAGAAAAATACGTATTTTTAAAATTTTATCTGAAAAAATACTAGTTGATTTTCGTGTGAATGCCTTTCCCAGACCTTTTCTTTTTTTATATTACCTTTGTTTACGCTGTTTGTATTTATTAATCCACTTTTCCTGTCTCCCTTCCTCTTTTTTCCCCTTTTTTTCCAAGCCAACTGATCTACGTATTTTCGCGTCGATATGCGAAATCTCACCATACCTTCTGTATTTTTCAGATTTTCGCAAATTTATTTGTATACCCTTTTCGAATATTGTTGGAGATTTTTTAATTTTATGCGCGGAAACCTGCGCGCTTTTTTGCACCATTTCAATATTTTCTTCAAATTCTGCAGCCTTTTTATCGTCGATACGTGCTTCCGCCGTTCCCGATTGCCACGTTAATTTTTCCACCGCAGGTTTTTCACGTCTTTTTACTTGGCACGTGACGCCGTGCAACTCCAAACTAGCTGGCGAATCGTAAGCAATTGAGCTTTATTTATTTGCTACTGAAGTCGACGCTATTGCTTTTTCTCCGACTTTTTTTTCTCTAGTTAATTTTTTAGCTTCTTTCTTTTTGGCAAAGTATTTTCTTACTCACCTTTTTCTTCTGCAATATTATTTGTCTCCGCAATTGCTCTGCTGTTTTTCAATAATGATCTCCTTTGATCATCTTCGATTAGAACTTTTTCCGGAGCACCTTGTCGATCTGTTTCACTACCAATCGATGTTTCTTCAGTGGTGACAATCTCTTCTACCTTCCTTTCTGCTAAAATCAGACGAGTATGTTATTTCATTGAATATTCCGTTCCTTTCTCCGTATAAAATTCTAAAGCAAGAAGTACCACTTTGATCTGATCCTTCCCAATCAATAGTCAGCAATTCCTTATCTGTTTCTGACATTCTGTTCGTTTTATATATTTCGTTAGTTTGTTCTGTGATGGTACTCACGTCCGATTGACATCTGCTATCTTTAACATCGCAGGATATTTGCGATGTGCACGAGTAAGGAATCTAAATAAATCCATTTTCTTCTATTAATACAAGTAGATGTAAAATTGTGAGTATAAATGTAGAAGAAAAATTAAATGGCGTATAAATAACATTTTTTTACTTTCTGATAGTAAAAAATATAATACATTCCTAAATAGATTTCTATTTACAACAGTAAAAGCTTTTAACGGATCTATATAAGCTACTGATTTAAAAAATGTTTCTAATCAATTTTTCGATATTTGTTTAGCTATATTCGCGATACTGTGGAAAACTAAATGACTATAATATCTACGACATATTTTATTTATTGTACATTAACGTAATAAATACCGATTGTTGTCAAAAAATAATTTTATAATATTTTGTTGTAAATATTAAACAAATATTTATAAATTTATTTTTTTTGATTAATTATATTAGTCGCCCAGACTCGGGTTTTTATGTCACTTCAAGATTGTAATCATTATATCAATTTTTTGTATTTCTTTAATATTTTTTTATTATTTTATTTTTTATTTTCTCGTTTTTCTTATTGTATTTGTTTTCGTCCATTTTT
This sequence comes from Solenopsis invicta, assembly GCF_016802725.1. Taxonomy (NCBI): domain Eukaryota; kingdom Metazoa; phylum Arthropoda; class Insecta; order Hymenoptera; family Formicidae; genus Solenopsis; species Solenopsis invicta. Next base: position 10,729,517 of record NC_052672.1, on the reverse strand, counting down.
TTATCGCAACTAAATCTTTCTCTCTCTCTCTCTCTCTCTCTCTCTCTCTCTCTCTCTCTACTATTGTTTCTATAAGATAAAATAATAAAAACGATTTTATAGAGATTTCAATTTATTGGCAACTAACGTCATTAAATCAAGATGTACAAATTATGAATATTTTATTAATAAAATACTATTTTTTTTTATGTTGCCTTACATTTATTATTGCAGATAAAACATGTCGTTATTATAGACATTATAATCATTTAACTCTAAATATTGTCATAAACTGAAGATTTTTAATATTGTTTCGCAACAACGATTAGAAACATTGTTTTTTCAATCAATAGTGCATATCGGTTCACTAAAAGCTTTTATACATGAAACTTTATATTCAGATATGTATCGTTACATCCGGGTGTTATATTTTTTGTTCATAGAGGCTATCAAAAAATAAAAATAATGTTTAATAAAAATCGGGAAGTGAAAATGGTCCACAAATGATCTTATTGATCCACCCCCCTTCCTTTTTATAGTATTTTTGAACGATCACGACACTCGGTCAGAGAATTAATATTATCACGGAAATAAATGAAGAAACGATAAGTATACTTGAGCGTAGTCATCAGTAATAATGTTCCGCTTGTCTGTCTTTTGCTTGTCGATATCGGCTATTCCGGTATCTGATAAAACATTAATACGATCTATCGGACGAACACATCGTCGCTTCGATTGCGAATCTTTAATTTCATCTACTTCGAAGTATGACGTGTCCTTTGAAATCGGCTGAAGATATCTACGATACAGATTACGTTGTACACGACATGCATCGTGATAAAAAATATCTACGTTATGTATGTATTTTGTATGAGGATTTCACACATTTATTGTGCGATATTCATCTTAGATAACTACATTGAGAAAAAAAGCTGTTAAATTGACTAAACTTTTTGACTCGATTAAATTTTTTTCATTCAATTATTTATGTATTTAACTCAAATACATAAATGCTCGAACTGAAGAAATTTAATCAGGTTGAAAATTTTATCCAAGTCAATAGTTTTTTTTTCTCAGTGTAGTTTCGTTGTACCTCGGCAGTTCTCTCATCTTGAATTTTTTCTCGTGAGGATGTCTCAATCTTGCATCGTCAGCTCTCACGTGAGAATCCGATTGGCGACAGATCGTCCCGCGTCGTGCACGATGCGAGTCATAATTTCTGCTGTAAATATTATCCCCGGAATCGTCATGATCTGAGATGATTTGCAAACAGTCTACTTGCCGTTCGTGCGCCTTTAAAAGCGCGTGTTGCTCGCTCTCCTCCTCGTCGGAGGTAGACAAGAAAGCGGGGGAGGAGTCCTTGCGCTTCGCGTCTTTTTTCGTAGTGCGAATTCGTCGATACATCCGCATGGGCGAGGTAGATTGATTTCCAGGGAGCATCCATGCTATTCTATCCAGGAGAGAAGGCTTCCTCGTTCGGCACTCGCCGTCGCTATCGGTCGTCTGAAAGGGAACGAAAATTCACCGTAAACGATATCGGCACAGAAATTACTGATTAAAAATAAAATGGAAGGTACGCGAGAGGGAGTTATTTTATTGCGTACCGTTCTCTTGCCGAGCCAAGAAATTTTCGTGAGTGCAGCGAGAATTCTTCCTACGCGACTACTTCGTTTCCTTGCTTTGCCGTCCTTTAAGAGTAGTTCCTTTGAGCCATCGTCCATCTCAATGTGAATTACCTCTTCCTCATCTAGCTCCTCCGTAGGGCAGGACTCGGTGTCCGCTATCGACGTAGACGAGCTAGAATCATCCTTGCGCGGGAAAGAGCAGGATTTCCTTTTCAACCTGGTACGAAGCCTTCTACGAGCTCTCACCACGAAACAGGACGCCGGATCCTCGCTGCTCGAAGTAATATCCTTCGCCAATGGCTCGTTAAAAATCTGATTCGGACATTTGCTGTTCATTCCTTCGTTATCGATTATTGAAATTACAATTTGCCCTTTTTTTTATTACTATAATTAAAATTTGAGCTTCTCAAGAAGCCAGTAATTTATTAATATTTTATCTGATAATCGCGATCTGATATCGAACATAAAATTCATTAGAAAAGTATCTGTTATTAAAAATTTCCAACTTTACAAAAAGTTTTTCATATAAATTTCTTAAAATAATATCGAGGTTCTTTTCACAAGAGCAATCGTGCAATGGCTCACTTGAATCGTAACGTCTTCCCTTATTTTCTGCGCTTCGATGTCTTTGAATGGCATTCTTCGATGCTCGATCTCGATCTCTCGTGACCTTTCTTGATAAGCTGGCGATTGTATTAATAATTTTACTGATTCGTGAAATAAATTGCGTGCATTGGAAGGCACACTGAAAGGAAAAGAGTTTAATAATACTAATAATAATTTAGTTTGGTGAAATAATTTTAATTAAATGTTTGATTAATATAATCAAATATTTAGTAACTTTAGAAATTCTGTTAATAATTACTCAATATTAACACAATTTAGTAATTATATTAATAGTAACCAATCGGTTATTAAACAGTTACCAAAATGTTACTCAATGTTACTAAATATTTGATTATATTAACTGAATATTTAATTGAAGCAATTTCACCAAGGTTTACTAACAATCACTTAAATTTGATTTATTGTTATTAAGCTCTTTTTCCATGCATGCGTTTGTAGTAGAAATATAGTGGGAAATGCAGAAAGATGATGTACATACAATAACTGTAAACCGAGTCAGAACTACTTTCACCGATATCGTCGTCCGTTTGAACTGCCTCATCTTTCTTTTCCACCATTCTTTCAATTCTTTCCTCTTTTCTTTCTACGAATATTCTTTCTGGTATTTTTTCCTCCGGTATTATTTCTTCCTCTATTCTCTCTTCCGGTATTATTTTCTCCGGTATTTCTTTCACTTGTTCTTTTACTTTTACTTCTTTAGGTTTTTCTTCCTCAATCAGTTCTTCTCTTTTGTCGACACAAATGCTTACTGGTACAGGTTCCTTTCTTGCGATCAGTTGATCATCCGATGAATCTCTAATTCAATCAGTAATAAAAAGTGCGAATAAATCAATACTGCATAATTTCAATAATACATTTTTAACGTAAATGCTTTAAATATTCATTAAATTGTAATCAAACGGACGTATAATTCTTTTTATGAATAATTTGGGGGGAGCGGTGGAGAGAGAGAAAAGCAATAAATTACTATTTAATATCTATAAATAAACAAATAGCTCTTTAGAAACCTGATATATTCGTGCATATTTTAAAATATACGTAAATATTAATATACATTCGTATTACATTACTCGTAACGCATAACAATAACTTATTACTTTCATTCTCGCGTTCCGTAAGCTCTCGCACCGTAATTTCTCGCCGAAACTCACTTCTCCTCGCTAATGTCCGACAAATCGCCGTACTCGATGGGCGATCGACAGATCGTGCAGAGATTTTGTAAGTCCGCGTAGCATTGGATGCAGAATAACCCGACGCAGCCTGGCGTGGCGCATTTAATGTGCGGTTCCTGATCGGAACGTTCCACGGCGCCGCACAGGAGACACACGTTCTGCTTGCGAGGGAACAATTTGTTCAGGAAAGGGCAGATCGCCAGGCATCGCTCTCTGAACGTGACTCTCTCGATCGTCTCGCCCTCGGCCCTCATGCCGAACTTGCGGCGCAACTGGCGCCGTGCGAATTTCAGAAAACTTCCCCTCGATCTGCACGAATTGTGAACCCATTAACTAAACGCGGCTAAATTACATGTATATGTAATTTATATCGCGCAAAGTAAACGAAGGGAAGTAATGAAACGGCAAATTGCGCGAGAGCGAGCAAACGTTGTTACTTTAATACAATTTAATATTTAAAAAGGTTTTCTTTAACGCAAGATTTCACCGAGAACTCTCGTCGGCTTTTAACATTTTAGTCAAAAGCGACGAAGCGTTAAACGTATTTTCAATGTAATCGGCCCGACATCAGTCCTTAATGATACTTCCGTGCAAGCGCAAGCCAGCGTAAAAACTTTGTTGAAAGTAGAATAATCTGATACCTGTGTGACAGTTACTTCATTAGCTAATTGAGAGTGCATTACCTAATTATGTGATTGTACAGCCAAGCGGCTCTTTGCTTGGCTCTTTCTGGATAATATTTGCACATCACAATATGCCGCAGCCGCAAACCGTACGGTTCGAGAAACGCCATGATCCAGCAGAAGGCGATCAGTGTCGCAATCTGCGTGTACCGATCTAGATCCGGAGGGATGGGATCCGGGAGGCAGGGTACAACATCGATCTCCATATCCTTCGCGTGCGGCGTGAAGGCTTTCACTATGCTTCGATAAAGGTCGGCGAGATAGCCGTCACCAGACACATAGACGCCCACGAAATTGGGTCGTTGGACCTGGAGATCGATATATAACGTTCCGCCATTATATTACCTTCCATCGTGATTATTCTACGCCGCGGTATACATCCGACCGCCGATTGTCGATATTCCCGCACTCCACGCAAATCTCGATAACAAAATTGCGGTTCTAAGCTAACAGAACATTCAATCAACTCGGTCTGCGAAATATACGTTAACTGACATTTAAGTGCTTTTAGTATGCCTTCCCATTCATCAGCTATTTAAAAATAGTTTCTTATCGCTGGTGTTTATCGCGGAAGGATAATTAGTAATTGCAATATTAACGATTAAAGAAGGCTCCAATCGTTGAAAATAAAATTGTCAACCCTGGCAGAAAAATTTTAATGAAATTTCGACGAACTCGACATTTCATTGAACTTGATAAAATATCAATGTACAACAATTTTTTAATTTTGATTTTAAAAATACTTTACTGAAACGACTATTTTCAAGGTTTAATAAAGATAGATGATACTTTAATAAGAATTTAATGAAAACGTCAAGAAATTTCAACGAAATGTTATTAATACTATTTAATGAAAAACTAAGAAAATTTGATTAATATCATAACAAATTTTTATAAAATTACAACTAAAATTTGCAGATACTCTATAATGATACTCTACAAATTAATGCTGTTTTTATTAAGAGTTATAAATTTTTTAAGGAAATTTTGATTAAATCACAGGTAAAAATATTCCAAAATAAACATAAAATTTAACAAAATAAAATTTCATCAAAATTTTATTATAATTTTCCACCAGGAGGTATACTATTTTCTAATTAATATTGGTCATCAAGATACCTTTGTTTCAATCCGTCCGTGGTATCTAATAGTGTTAAGAACCCAGTAAAGGCTGTAATCTGCCATGATATGGATGCAGATTTTGAATGTTGTTAAGAACAGAAAAACGATGGATTTTGCGAGCTTTATTTTTTCCACCTTGATCAGGGTGATAGACGTCAGGGGGATGTATCGATTTCTTTCGTGGCGGTTCAACGGCATAATGGTTTCCTTATCCTGACGTGTTCTTATGAGATCAATAGTGCGCAGATCATCAGTTAAATATCGATTATCGAAGCGTTCGCTCGTCAGCCATTTGTGCCGATAACGCAAGATCCTGGAAAATGCTTCAAGAGATTTACCAAACACTTCAGACTGAAAATTATGAAAATGACGTCTTAAATTTTACCTTAGAAGCATAAAGAAAATGAAGAAAGCGCTCATAAAACTCATCCAATCGAAAATAGATAGAAATCTATCGGTCCTCGACCGTACCTCGGTAATTATACTTTTCGATACGTCTTCGATGCTTTTACTTTGGTTCGTCTCAAAATGGAAAGAATGCGAGAATTTTATTTTAACGTAGAACATTGCTTTCACGTGGCGAGTGAACCTTTTGATTTCTATGTAAGCAAGAGATATTGAATCGGAAAGAAATATAAAAACTTAACAATAATATTTTGATAGAAAAATATATAAAATAAAATAGTTAAAGGGGTATTCTTTTTTGGATTTCAAAAATTTGATTATCATTTTTTTTATTTTTTAAAATAGTTTTTATCTTGAGAGAAAGAACATGTTATTTCGAAAAAACGTGTTTAAAATACGTTTTTTCGAAATAACATGTTTCAAAGCTATTTTTACGATCATTTAGTTTTAATTTAATTGCATCAAAGTTTTTTGAGTTAAATTAAAATCAAATAAAACTTCAAATTTTTCGATTTTTTTCAATAAAAAAAAAATTCAAAGAAAGGATTTCTGTAAAAATTTTTTTACACATGAATTAATTTTTTAACTTGTAAATTACATAAGAATTACTTTTTATCTTTTGTTAGATAACTTATACATCTTGTAGTACATATCAAAATAGAATTAATATTTTTTTAGATGCATATAGATTTGCAAATAATAAAGAACATTCAAAGAATAAATGTTTCAAATTTCAAATTTATGGTTTTTATACTTATTTAAAAAAAAAATTCTTAAAAAAAGGTATAAAAAACGAAACCTACTGAATACCTCCTTAAATGTTCAAAATTGCAAATAAATTGTAATAAATGTCGAAATTTTTCACATTTAAGAAGATCCAGAAATTTCTTAAATTTGTTATAGCATAAACTCACTCTCTTTCTCTCTCTAGAGAGCTCTCTCTCAAAGCTTTTATATACAATTTCAACGTACTCTTCCGTACGGCGTCAACTATAACATCGGCAACATAAGACACTAGCATGCAGATGAAGTCTAGAGGTTTCACTGCGTAACACAAGGCGCCGGCGACGTACGTCACATTGCAAATCCCTGCGAAAAGGGGACCAAGCTGCGCCTTGCATTCAGCTACCGCGCCATCGAAGACCTTCTGACACCTGTCGAACGGCGTGCCCAGCTTCTTGTTGCAGATATTCACGATGTTACCGAGCCATTGAAAAACCGATGTGATCACTCTCACTGAAAGGTACGTTTTTTGAAGTTACGAAGATAGATTATACGCGTGCCCGAGGGAAGAGTTGACTCACGGATACTAAGCACGAGTCGCTTGATAGCCACGAGAGTCCGCTTAATCTTCTTCACGACCACCTTCACCGTCTTTATTACTTTCGATATCGCGTCCCTCAGAGCGTAGAAGGGTTCTTTTATTAAGTCAACTACGCTTTTCACAGCTTGCTTCAATTGCTCCTGTGTGCACGCGTATTTTTGTGATTTATGTTAGTAATGATAATTCTAAATAAAACGATGACAAATCAAAAGGCATGATGAATCTTATGAATTCGCAAGTGTGTAACGGAAAGATTGCGGAACCAACGGTGGTATTAGCGTTCACGTCGGTCAAACAAAAGATCTAATGACAGATCCAAGAACATGCGGCTTCAAGGACGACATTTATACAGACTTAAGTGGAATGCAAGCAAACTCACCTGCAGAAGCTTACCTGTCCACAGGCTAAAGACTCCGAAAGGACACTGATATTGTGCAAGACATTTTTTGCCGGTCCGGTAAGTGTCAGAATAAAGGCATAGGCCATCAAGGCTTGTCTGCCGCGTTTAGAAAAGAACTGCGGCATTAACAGAAATACAATACACCTGTAAACGTGTAGGTCAGTGTTCACATAAATTTGTAGAAAAACGTGACAATGAAGGTACGAAACGGAATGAAAGTCGGAAATTCAATTGTGTCAATGTTAGCACATATTTTTTGGATTAATTAAAATCTTAATACTTTAAATATGCCGCGATTCATGTGATTTATATCATTAGAGTTCATACGAAATTACCTTATACGAAATTACCTTATACGTGGAGAAAACGCCAAACCGAGAGTGAGAATTATTCCGAGAACCAAACACAGCATCGTGGCGGAAGAGAGGCTAAAGCTCAACTGAATCACGAAGAATGCAAAGAATATGTACGTGAGAAATATGCCACTCAAGAATCCAAACATGCTCTTGAAGATGTAATTCTCGAACGAGCCATCCATGCGAAGAAGTCTCGCCTTTTTGTAAATCCACGTACGTTTTACGCGGGACGTTATTGGGTCCCAAAAATGCTTAAACCTCGTTTTGTAGCTATCAAAATATAATTACGTACAATAGTTTGATCATAAAAAGTAATGGTATGCCAAAATAAAAGATTCGCAGAGTATAGAATAAAAAGTTCTAGAGAGAGAGAGAGAGAGAAAGAGAAAGAGAGAGAGAGAAAGAGAGAAGCACCGATGTATTTTTATAAAGGTACGTGCGATAATAAAAGTAATATAATAAAAGTTGAAAAGTAAAATTAAGCGTAAAATTAATATTGATCGATGGTAACGAGTTAAAAGGAGTTAATGGCAGGCTCACTTTAATCTCCTTCGTCGGAGACGCTGCTTCAAAGTCAGACGTGGCTTGACACCCTCGGAGATCTCAATCGATCTCAATTTCTCATCTTCGTACCTCAACCTAGTTTTCTCGAGTTTTCTAGCTTTTAAAACTAATTGAAAAAATGCCATCGTCCTATTCACTTACTCTATACGATCTTTTGTCCTCTTTTATTCCGAAATGTATACACGTCTCTAAATTGTACTATCCTAGCTAACAAGCTAATAAGCTAAATAACTACGATGAAAATGCACTGAATGTCAAGGTTCCAGCATAAACTGAAGTTTTGAGCAACTTGCATATACTGATTCTTCGTTGTTTATGGTTTATTCATAAATGAGCTGAATACGTGTACTTATTCATTTAGAAAATTTAGGTCGATTGTATCCAATTGTATCTTATTAATATAAGTGAGGCGAGTTTTTTTAATTCATCGATTGATTAATCGCATTATATATACATTAATGGTTGCCTTCAGCGGAAAAAGCAGCTTCGCAACTTGTAAAAATCTTTAATATGATTGATTTATATCAGGGTTGTGCGCTTACGCGTAAAATATAGTCTACATCATGAATAAACAACTTAAACTATGTAGATTACGTAAACTGCGTATAAAATGTCATCTATGTAAACTATTACCTATGGATCATGGAAGGTTTGAACCTGATATGTAATATAAAATGAAAATTTGATATATCGGTTTTTTTAACTCTTTAATTTTTAATATTACATATTTAATTTTATATATTTTTATTATTGATACATTAAAATCAGATGTATTAATAATTTGAAAATTTAAATACTTTTTTTTGTATTGTGCTCTCTGTATTATCCAATTTACAATAGTTTACATATTTTACATACTTCATGTAACGTGTATATTGAAAAAGGTTCGTGTAAACACGTATTAATTACGAAAAATACTTGTGTACTTGTGAAATATACGGCACAACCCTGATTTATACATTTTGTTTGGCAGAAACTAAAAGGCAAAAACCAATTGCATTAAAGAATCTTATGACTGCAAAGCTTCTTTTTTGCTGAACGCAGACAATGTAACTTTGCTCTGTAAAAACTGCATTTGTGCATTATGCGATTGATCAATCGATGAATTAAAAAACTCGCCTATAATATAACGTTTCTTTAATAACTTCTATTTTACCTTACATAACTAAATAGATAATTTTTATATTATTTTATTATTTTATTATTTTATTATTTTATTTTGAAATAAAAAGTCCAATCAATTCTTTCAAATTTTTATTTCACTTTTTATTTCAGTTTTTACGAGGGCATAAACATTTTATCAGGATTATGCCATATATTTCAAGATTATGTCATACGCGTTTTTTACATGAACAAAACACAATATTTACTCGAATCTTTTTCATATAAACAATACAAACATAAAATATGTAAACTATTGTAAATTAAATAATACACAGAACAATATAAAAAAAAGATATTAAAATTTAAAATTGTTAATATATTTGATTTTAATGTATTAATAATTAAAATATATAATATTAAAAATTAGAAAGTTAAAGAAAATGATATATCAAAGTTTTATTATATTATATATAAGGTTCAAATTTTCTGTGATCCATACGTTACATATAGATAACACTTTATACAATATATATAATTTATATAATTTACATAGTTTACGCGTAATATTATACTATTTATTTTACACATAAATGCACAATTCTGCATTTTACCTGCCGGAAAGATCGTTTTCTTCCAAAAGCGTGCAGATAAATATAACATAAATATAACATAGACTGATACATTGGAGCTTCAAGTTCCGTTACCAGCAAATGATCACAGAGGCAGGTGTCGGCAGGTGAACGAGCAATGATAAAAGCCACGTGTTACCAGTTCTGGTTTATCAGGAATTTGAATACGAGCAATGTACATAAAGCAGTTTTCCCATTTGATTATAAATATTGTTACTTTGTATCATGATACAAGTATGCAGACAAATTGATGAGCTCTGCAGAATTTTTAAAAATACAGATAGCCAAGTTCAAATTGTATTACAATTTCTGACCTGTAATTGTAATATTAAAATTAAGGTAAATTTATATTTTTTATTGCTCTTATAGCGTCCACTACTTTTTAAAGTTGAGAACATTAAAAAAACGTTCGAAAAGAGCTAACGCATCTCTCGATAGTTTTCGAATGTATTTATAACAGATGTTCCACATTTTTACATTATTTTGAACTTTCCCTATAAATGCTACAATATTCCTAGAATATTATACGAATATTGTTAAAATAGTATTAAAATAATATTCCGAGAATATTATTCAATATGTTGAATATTATTTTAATATTACACGCAACATTGTATTAATGTTATATGTACGTTTTTATATAATATTATATAGATTTGATATATAGATTATATTATTTCAATACCCATAGGCTATTATGCAAATGTTCTAAATATTATATTGTAATTAATGCGAATTATTATGGATAAAATAAACTTTATAATTATTACATTTAAAAGTTACAATATTCCCAATAATTTAAAATATTGAAGTAAATGATATTATTTACTGTTACATAATATAATATTTACATAATATTATACGGAGTGAACATATAACCACTTTTCAATTTCAAGAATATTGTTTAATATTAAATAATATTGTAGTGTTTATAAGGTTCTTCAAATGTGGAGCACTAATCCATCGAGTCGCGCTTTCCTCGTCTGCCTTGAACGTTCTCCGAGAGTCCGCTCTACGTCGAACGTCGCCAGCGTTGTTCTTCGATTCTTCAAGGAAGACCGCGCGATATCGCTGACGAGCGTTAGAGCGGGACGCCGATGTCACCCGCGGGGCCGACGAAGGTGGGCGTCGAGGTGGGCGCCGTAGAGGGGCGCGCAATCTAAACCCGATAACGAGCCAGCTGGCAGCGGCAGTGCCGTCGTTTACGTGGAGGTAAGTCCTTCGCGAGAGTCCGCTCTCGCTGGTGAGGTCCGTGCCGGATCGTGCTCCTGGTGGAAGGTCGATAGCAGGTCCTATCCTGGGGAATAAGTCGCGGCGCGAAACTGGTACCACTCGCGACACGAAGAACACGGAGGTGCCCGCGTGACCACGAGAAACGCGCGAGGAAGAGAGTCGAGACAAAGGGAAACGAGGGACGAGGAAGGGTGGAGAAAAAAAAAAGAAATAAACATGCCGTGAATCTCGTCAGGTGACAATGCGTACGACTCGATGAAGTCGACGGTGCTCATAGCGCGTGCGGCTTTCGATCGCATGCGACCAACGCCGTAGACACTCCGTCGTCGTCGTCGTCGACGTCGTCGTCGTCGTCGTCGTCATCATCATCATCGTCGTTCCCGCGCGTGTGCATGTGTGTAGAGGTGCGCGCGTGTGATCGTGTTGTACCTGACCCGTCTTGTACCACCTGACCCAGCTTCGACCTGATTCAGGCGCCCGACATCTGGACCGATCCACGATGACTACGAGGGAGCTCTACGTTAAGGTACCGCGGGACTCTATAATCGGGGTGTATTAGACGTCAGGTTCGCATCCCCGAGGAAGATGGCAGGTTTCCTCTGACGTAAATAAAATTGCGCGCCGAGGATGCTCGCACGCCGCCGTTTCGGGGAGGGGATTTGACGCTGCGCTTCAAGGGGATGTTTCAATTCGGCACGACGCGACGCGGAGCGCGATCGGAGATTCTCCGGATTATCTCATTTCGAACGATGGTTTCCATCACTGCACTGGAAACATTTTTTTATGTTTAAGTAAATAAATTTATTTAACACTATTTTCTTGGTTTAAATAAATGTTAACTAATATAAGATAATTTATTTTTAAACTTAGAAAATATTTTTTCCTAATTAAGGAAATGATGTTAAAATAAATATATTTACTTGAACAAAAACAATTTTTTTTCCAGTCATATCTGTACGCGCGAATAATGGAAGAGGATCAGGGATGCTCCATTTTTCCGTTTCTAAACGTTGCGAAACATTTCTGAAGATGAATGTGAAACGCGTCTACACACCGAGGGAAAGATTACTAAATTTTAATAAATGTTTATTTGAATAGTACAAATGAAATATTTGCTAAATGTAAATATATATTTATTTAGTACAAGAACCACTAATTTAATTCAAGTATCATTTTGTCTTGCAGAGTAAATAAATGTGCCACAACCCTATAAGCGATGCAATATTATTTAATGAAAAGTGGTCATATGTCTACTCCTGTTATAATTATTTAAATATTGTATGAAAAATAAATAATATTATTTACTTCAATATCTTAAATTATCGTAAATATTATGACTTTTAAATAATTGTAAAATTTATGAATATTTTACGCATAGTAATTCACATTAATTTTTGACCAGAATAATATTCGTAGAATATTTTCATAATTCCACGGATATTGAAGTAATATACCACGAATATCGTGTAGAAACGGTCGTATAACATTAATACAATATTCCTATATTTAAAATAATATTAAAAGCATTGAATAAAATTCTAGGAATATTGTGTGCTTATAGGGAAGTAAATATTTCATTAGTATTATTCGAATAAATATTTATTAACATTTAGGAATTTTTCCTCTTTGTGTACTTTCAAGTAAAGCGATAGAGCTGAAATTCAATAAACAATATTCACAATAATAATATATAAACCTTTTAAAAAGCTTTCGACCATAAGATCGCACATTATCGCACGCCCCTGTAATTTACATATAAAATCATCTAGATTATTCCGGTGGTAAATATTATCTCGAAGTCTCGCTTGTCGTGACTTACCTTGCATATATCAACCAGGAAACTCATGGAGTTGAAAATGTCTCGCGGTTACACAATCAGATGGAAATTGCGGGAACGATGCTGGCCACTGCAAGTTGATGGTTGCGCGTGCGAAGCTGTGATCCGTTTTCACACTGATAAACATTAAGCGCGCAAGCCTTTGACATTTGGAGTGAACGTATCTTTCTCGCGGTGTCACCGGGCACAACTCGCGAGCCGGGAAAGTTGTCTACCAGTTCCGATTATTAATTTTTTATAAATATCCGGAGAAACCCCGGATAAAGACTGTAAGTCTCCCAGCCTTTCGAGACGCGAGTTCTCTGTTACGCAACGACGTGATCGCAAACGGGGATTGTATAATTATTATTGTGTCCATGTAGTATTGTGCTACTACATACCCATAAATACACACATGTATCACGAATATAGGTCATCCATTTACATAATATGCATGTCATAGTTTCTATGATACAAGAGACTTAAGCTGAAGAGAAAATTCTGTTTCTCATAGTTATCCTTTTTTTACTCTCATTTGAATATAACGGACGTTTCCATTGTGTTTAATTATGCAGACTATTATTCGCGCTTCCAAAGGACTTTTTTTTTTATTCTCAATGAACATCTTAACACAAAGCACACGATCGTTTCTCAAGTCTTTCTGAAAACATTTATTTCACTTGAAGACGTATAATCTTCATGAATTAGCTGTTTTCAGCGAGTTCAATGGAAAGTAAACAGATTCTCAAATTTGGCTGAGCATGCCTTTAAATTCAAGGTTCGTACGGCATCGTGTAAGAATCAACAACACTGACCTGATGTTCCATCTAAAATGTTCTTCCTTATTAAGATCAAGTTCTATTCAATTGTATATTTGTTTCACATTATATGGTTAATATCTTTCTCTCGAAACTGATGTGAACAATAATTTATGTTGAACGTTTTTAAATCATAAAAATTTATGTGTAATTAATGCACATTATTATTTTATAAAATACAATTAGCTTCGAGAAAATTTAAATCTTCCATTTCCCAGTTTTTCAAAATGAAGAAGTTACTGGAGAATCTCGGATTTTAGATTGCTCGGGCAAGCTACATTTTTATTGACACGTACTGATCGATCGGGCTGCAAAACGCGTGACTTGAACAATAAAAGGTTGTTGAAGATTTTGCTCTTTGTACATGTTTAATAAACACGGAGAGAGGGAGCATTTCTCGGGCCTCCGAGATTTCTTTCCGAAACAAAAATCAATAACTGCCACCGCGAGAGCCTCTATTACGGGAGACCTAAATTCTGGTCTAAATCAGGTGGCACGATCGTAGAAACAACAGCGCGTGCTTGATTCGTCGCGATAACATTTCTTTAAGTACAATCACGATTATATCAAACGCTTTTGATGTGACGTTCGATGAAATACAAAGCGAAGAGACGTGCAATATAAAATTAACGTAATTGTCTTGAGGTTGACAAACAGTTAGCAAATTATTCAAAATTATTACAAAGAATAATTTTGCTGGGAGACAGATCTAAAAATAATTACGTTGAACCATTTAAAAAATTGTATCGGATATTTAACTTGGTTTAAATTTGGTTTAATAATATTATTTGTAAAATTATTATTTTAATGTATAAAAATACAAAATTATGTACTTGACATAATATGTCTATTTAAAAGTGAATATTTTTACTTAAACAGAAGAAACAAGTATTTGTAATATTATGTTAAGTATATAATTTTGTATTTTTATACATTAAAATAATAATTTTACAAATAATATTATTAAGCTTAATTAGATTGTATTCTTAGATTAAAAAATTTGACTATATTGAATATAAAAATAATCTAACAGTAAATATTTTATACAACTGCAAGAAAAACTTACTCGAATAAAAATTATTTCTTCATTTTATGTACATAAATATTTCGATTAACTAATTTTTAACTTGACTGCAAGTAAATAAGCTGGGAGTAAATAATTTTTTGTTATAAGATATTTTTTCTTTTGGTGTAGCTAAATTTTTAGATACTGCAGTGAAATCGTTCTTCCTGTATATTTTGTGCATGAATAATTTAAGTAGTGACACAAAATAAATAAATTCTTTCTATTAGAATTATTGCACCATCTGTGGATAGTAACTCAACTATTACTAAGAGTCGCGTTTCCCACAATCATGAATTATATATAACCGCAGTTGAAATATCTCTGACAAGTCACGGCCGGTAATATATAGTTAATTACACCTTTCAAACGAGTTAATTGTCGTCGTCCGATCCGGAAGGAAATCGTGCCAACGACACTCAATACGAACGTATTACAAAAAAAAACCTTTCTTTAATTGTACGGATGATCGCGATTTCAACATTTTTAATCGCGATTAAAATTTAATAAAAAGAAATAACATACAACGCACATCGTCATCTTTTTACTGTAAATCTACGTGCGAACTGAAATGGGAAAAGTTATACGGTACATAATAAATATTATACGCCTTGGGATTTAGCACGCGTAATGCTGCTGAGTAATGAAGACCGGGATTAGAAAGCGCTATTGCCTTCGGTTTATGCTATTCCCTTTAAGCCTGTGACGCTTCTCCCCGACGTTGGTGGTTGATTTATCGGTGTGGCATGTTGAGCGGCGGGGGTTGCCCGAGGTCGGGCATCACGCTTTTTATTATAACAGGTTTTCGCTTCTTCGGACGCGGGGGGTATAGTGAAAAAAAAGGTTCGAAATAACGCTGACGATGCGGACACCGTCTTTTAAATGCATTTTTTTTTCATGCTGATTTGAGCTACGATTATGCGGGTCTTCGGAGAATTCTGAAACAGCGAATATTGAGCGCGCATCAAATAGAAAAATATTCGAAGAATAGAAAAATACGTTGTGGGAAAAGAGAGTAGAGAGAGAGAGAGAGAGAGAGAGAGAGCATTTTTCTCAATTTATGAAAAATATTTTACGTTATAAGGAAAGAGATTTAAATTTTTTTCGTAAAATAATGAACACAATGATTGAGACAAATTTAACTTGTATGAAAAAATAGTTAATTTATAAATATCGCAATAATCCTAGTTCGGGCGATAAACGGGCGTACATATTTTACTTAGGTATACGTAAAAGTTGAAGCCGATAGCTTCAACTTTTGTGACTAGTTTGTGAAATTGTGTCAGCCAGCTTGAAAAAAATATTTGTTTTTATATAAAAGTTAATTAACATTTAGCCACATTAAAATTTGTAATAGATACTTATTAAATATACACAAGTAAATATATATAAAAACGGGGAAAAATATGAGCAGCAGTTTCTATGAAAAAAACCCTCCCAAAGGTAATGAAACTTTTTGCGTGCGCTATAGACCAGGATACCCCTTTAAACGATCGTCACCACTGTCTGCAGATGAAAACGTTCCCCACGTCTGCGTGAGGAATCTACCGGTCTTAACGATGATGGAGGGCAAAGAGTACAGCGAGATTGCCTCGCGGCCTAGACGTTTTGCTTTTCTGTAGCAAGAGAAAGGGATCTGCTTGGCCGCGAGCGTAGCTCGCCGATCGCGTTCCTCGAACTGATCACCCGGCTGGTTGTTACCAACGATTCTAGCTCACATTTTAGCATGAGAGCGCGTTCGTGACTCCGGACGAATCGAAACTGAAATTCAAAAAATTGCGATATAATGACTCATCAAACTCTCATCGAGTTATGTGTCCGCAGTTCATTAAATATTTGTGTCATAGGGGAAAGTTGCTGAATGCGCGCGGGTTTCCTAAAGCGTACCTATTTAATGTTTTATATTCATTGTATATACATATTTGCAATTATTATAAAAATTAAATCAATATTTTTAGAAACTATAATTGATTATCTATCTATGTTTTCTAATTCGTACCATCACAAATTTTACTATAAAGAATGATTCTAAAGAATGATAATAATATAAAATTGACAAGTGATAATAATAAAACTGGTAATTGCTACGAATAAAAATATGTCGATACAAAAATAAATACAAGCCAATTTTATTTGGTGTTCTTACTTTTTTATTATTGTTTTTTATTAACTGAATATTTGATCGCTCTTTTAAGCAGTTATTAATAAAATAAATATGAGTTACCGGATCCTCATATTTTTGATTACTTTGATTTGAGATTACTTTAATAAATGGCAATGGATTGATAAAGACACTCATTAGTATCCAGCTACAATTTAATATCGAGCGCCTATTGGAAGCGGGGACCATATCAGTTATCTATATATAAAAGTTTTATTTAAAGTTTAGAGCAAACAGTGCGAGCAGTTAAATATTAGTGTCATTGCCCGTTTGAGATACAGTGCGCATTGAGATACACGCTTGCATTTTCATTGCGCGAACGTTGCCGGGAACCCTTTCTCTTAACATAGAGAGACCATTCTCCTCGTATTGATTATCCCGCGGACGGAAAGGACTTTCGTGTTCCAAGATCATTGCGCACAGGCTCTCTAATCTATTATCGATGTGCGTATGCGCCGTTTTCGCCATCGATCATTAAGATTAGCGCATTTCACTGCGCCATCCTCCCGATAAGAGAAATTTCCGCCAGCAGCGGTCGAGCAGACGCGCCAGACGCTTCATCGGAGGAGCGCATCTTTCTCTCGCGCAGAAATGTTTCCTGCGTTAAATAAGGCGTTACGTCGGTCCTTTATAGCCCCTCCCCCTTCTCTCCTCTCTATTCGCGAGACGTAAAATCCTCGCGGCGATATCCCACGAAAGCATTCCGCTTTTATGGACGCGCGCATAACTAACGCCTGCGCCAGGAGCGGAAAGTCGCGTTCTCACGGTCGCGGCCTTTCCATCGCGGAAACTCTCGATCGGTTAAATCTGCCTTTGTTTATCGGGGCCGATTAATCGCGCCTCGGTAAAGGCATGAATCGGGTGCATTAACCCGCGAGGAATATTTTTACATCGCCCCACGCGGCATTACGATTTTGTCTTGCGCCGAAGGACACCGTCATTATTTCGAGTTTAAAGAACCGAGTGCAGTAAAATGTAATGATGTCTATTTCTTACGGCGCTTGACGCTGTGATTAGGTGAAATTACGAGTAAATGTGCAATTTTTTTTATGACGCAAACCGCAGCGTGGGTATATTTTAAGCTCTAATTATAGTTCGCGTAATTTTACGTGTGGGAAGAAAGAAGTGTATACACGTACACACACATACGCGTATATTTTTATAACTTGACATAACTCAGCTTTTAATTATATCTGTAATGTAATTGGGATTTAGATTAACGCGCTTTTGTGTTTTATAGCCTATTAAATAGGAAAATAGTAAACGCACCCGTCAACGTATAAGCAACCGATCTTATACGTATTATCATATCGTCTATATGACAAAGAAGGTAAATTCGATGAAGTTGTTTGCACAGTTTGTTAATAGACCTCGAAGTTTTTATAGTTCTGCTCTTAAATCATCTATATGCGCTTCATGGTCGCCTAGCAAAGAACATTATCAGCGTGCATGCATTTTGGGATACGTAATTGTTATTTTGTACTTTTCATAAATATGCACGAAGATAACAGTTTTATTACAGTATTGAAAATTTTAGGGTGGATACAAATCTAATGGTAATTTTCTGTTGAACCATCTAAATAATTATGTAAGACGCTTGTTGTACATGTTAATGTTGCTACAAAAAGCAGCGATTTTAACATTTTAATAACTTGCTTAGACGTTCAACATAATTATTTTCAAGTCTGTGCATCAGTAAAATTGTCCTTTTCATATAAAATTAAAAATAAGGAAAAAACACATCAACAAATTCTAGAATATTTTTATTAGTCGTTTCCGTATTTTTGCGTGTATTTAAAAGCTTATAACTCTTTCTTTAAGCTTTCGCGACAGTTTCGTTGCCTGCTTTATACATATGTGTGTAAATCCCTTCCTATTTTATATTTTAAGTGTTGATGTTTACGAACCGAACACGTAACGAAAATCATCCAGTCACTGAAGAAATCCATGTCAGCGTGAATCATACATTCCAGGATGGCCTCGTAGTGATAAGATTGCGACGCCCCTCCACTTAGACTTAAATTACATGAAAATGTGCGCAAAGACATGAAACGCGGACCGCTGATGAAGTGTCGCTGCCACGTGTTAATTATCAAACCACTTGTCTGATCATAACTGACGTAATTAGCGATAATGAAAATGTGTATTGGAATAATTTGCCAATGAAACAAATGTTTCTTTCGTATAACACAAGTTATTCAATAAAATCAGATTAAAATATGTGATGCAGAATATTTCAGAAATATATTAAATTTCTTTCAAAACATATGCGATTATTTATCTCATCAATTAATCGACGGAAGTGCAATTATTTTGTGTATTGCGTGTATACATATGCACGCGTATTTTAAATTTTATATATAAAATTGTTATTAACCACGCACAACATTTGATGGTACTGTGGTTTTAACAAGTAATTTTACGTAACATAATGTGGGAATAGGTTTTACTGAATACTTGTAGTTTTTCCTTATGTCTTCTATTGTATTGTTTTTTTTTCCACGGCTATATCTTTTATTTTGTTACGATATCGCGTTTTCAGTAAACTTAAGCAACATATTTAGTTCAATTTGAAATGTAGCAGCTAAGATTGGTCATTTAATAGATCTGTTTTAATATGTATTGCTTACAAAATTTAATTAACATTTAATTTAATTTTGCTGAGTCTTAATATTGATTTGTGCACGAAAGAAACACGTGAAAAGCATTTGCGTGACTATGAAAAAAAAGCTTTACGTGCGAGGTGCAATGGAAACCTTACGTCGGTGAAGCTCGGATGCATAAATAACGGAAGGGTTGCGTCGCCCATGCAGACAACAAAGACAACAAAGTTGCTTCCTGCATATGCGTACCGGTGATTTGCATTAAGTCGAAGAAAATACATTGTCAACGAGTAATTTTCGCGAAAATTATGGACGGCATCGATCGCAAAACGTGACAAAAATGTGCGCTGCGACAAAAATTTTCTCGCTCTTAAGAGGAAAATATAATTTACAAAAGTACAAAGTGAGAAGATAGAAAAAGATAACGTTATCAAATTAGAAACTTATATATGTATCAATAAAACTTCAATGTCATTAACATGAGGTTCTTCATACGAACTTGAAAGAGATAAATTCCTAATCGATACAGTCATGTGTTCACTATAACAGCTACAAGTTTTAGTATCACGTTTTATATTATATAACGCGAAAGTTGCAGCAATGTTGTAGTTAATGTAGATATATTATAATTTTGTCCCTTTTTAAAAGTAATGATGATGATATATTTATATCATCTAATTATAATTAATTACTTTTTTGTATAACGTTTATACAGGCCAATGTTTAAATTTTATATATATATATATATATATATATATAAATTTAAACATTGGCCTGTATAAACGTTATACAAAATATATATATATATAAATTATATATATATATATATATATATATATATATATTAAAACATCACATACTTGAAAATAATATGTAGCATTAACATGTTTATATTATACATATATAAAATTAGAGCATATTTATATTATTTATTTATAAAGGAAAACAATAGATACAAGTAATTGTGATATAAATATCATAAAATATTTGTTATATAAAGTATTATTCCCAAATTAAACACCAATTACAAATTGTGTCGACTGGGTTATTCTCTTTCTGCCTTTCTTTTTTTTTATTTATATATTTATCAATTATTTTTAATTTAATTTATTGTGTATACAAAATTATTTATGATGTATCTTAATCGTGGGCGTATCGAACGTTGACACCCATTACTAATCCGCGCATTACTAATCCGCGACGGAAAGTGATACGGTGAAATCAGGCACTCACTTGCATTGGATTAAGAAATTACGTAAATACGCAAAATGTAGCGTTACTTTCTACAAATCTTCGGATCACTTTTGTCTTCTGGACATCTCTTGAATCAGAAGCTTGCTATGAGAAACCCGGTAGAGAGCTCTAGTTTTTTGTTCCTCTTCCCGTGTGCCGTGTGCCCGTGGTGATAATTGGCCTTGCTGCTATTGCTGTTGCCGTTGTGTTGTTGCATGTCGCGGATATATAACATAGAAAGCATGGGAATTTCTTTGGTATGCTACGACGGCAACGGAGTGAGAGAGTTAGCCAAGACATGTACGTAAAATCTCGAGCCATGTAGAGAATTTCATATGCGTATGGATAGAAACCCTCCCAGATAAGTCGCGAAGTTGCATGTTGCTTAATTAAAAATAAAAACAAAATGTAAAGAGAATAAAATTGAAAATGTTTTCCATCTAACCGATCATGCAGTTCTAAGAGTTTGTATTAATGCTGTTATATTAACAGTGACTTGCATGTAACCCCTATAACCTATGGATTGGATACTCCAGGAATATCTCGACTTATCCTACGTCTGCCTTTTCATCGTTTCTTTCCTTCATGAGCTCTGAGAACTCTTCGGCGAAAGTCTCTTATGTAATTAATAATGCTCCTTAGACAGGCAAAAATTTTCTAAGAATACAAGAATACATTCTTGTGTATAAATGTGAGTCTTTTTCAATTTGTTCATTTTATAACCAACGTAATCTGCGAATTTCTTTAATTAATAGAATGCCTTGAAAGAAATTGTATTGGTATAAACGAAAGAAACATTTTTAGATTTCACAAATTACTCACTGATTTATCTTTAATTTAGAGAACACTGGAAAAAAAGTCTTGTTCTATCATTTAAAAATTTGATGGATTTAACCAGTACATCTGTTCAAAAACGAACAAATTAAAAATCTCGTTATCAGGAATTATCAAATTATAGCAATAGGTCTATCAAACGTTCTGATTATAAAATCTCGAATCCTATCATAATAACCAGAAATTCTGCTTAGTTTCACCAAAATGCATTAAATCACACCGAGAGAAAAAATTATTAAATTTTAATAAATATTTGTTTACTAAATATAAATAAATGTTTATTTAATACAAGAATCACTAATTTAATTCAACTATTATTTTTTTAACTAAGCAAATATTTACGTAGCGCAAGTAAATATTTAATTGCAATTATGCATACAAATATTTATTAAAATTTAGCAATATTTTTTCTCAGTTTATATATACGTTTGTGATATAATAAAATCATTTTTCTCACAATCAGTGAAAATATGACTTTAATAGATCGCATTAGTTTGCAACGTGCATCAAGCCGAGGACGTCTAAGGTTGTTTATTAAATGCCATAGAAGCCATTAATACTTCAATTCTGGTGGCGTAAGCACTTAATGCATTACGGCGTTAGTTAACGTGGTGTCGCGTAATCTTGCGCACGTTTCGCACAAATACGAGCGATATATTCAGAATACGTTTCATGAGTCATACGAGCGAGAGACATGTCGATAGGGGCGAACGAAGAGATAAGAGGTTCAATTATACCGCGTCGGTGACTTCGTTACCGCAGCGAGTCACCTGTCCACTTCATATTTCTTCTTCAGTTGGCGAAACGGTATCTTGCGTAATTAATGATACACGTGCACCCCCCACACACACACACACACACACTGTGGAATTCAAGTTCAGGGTCGCGTGTTTTATCGCCTTTTTAAACGCGGTTAATTGGCCCGTGTAATTAAATTTTATTTACAAGTTTTAACAAAGAGAAAAATCGACGTCCTTTTTCTTCCATCTGCACTTGATTGAATGATTTTCGCACGCACCGCGGAGATGCGAATCATCATTGCCGTGCAAGACTTAATAAGGTGAAGCTCGTTATCGTTAAAGTAAACGTGACTTTGCGGATTCACAACTCTTGCCTGCTATTTCACACATTTTATGTAATTGCTATCCCAGCATAAATTAGGTGTTACTGTGATTACGCGTTTCACATTCATTCACGAGGCTTTTCGAATTGTAAAATGAAGACCACGATTTTTCCAATATAATTCCTGAAATATGTTTCGGTGTAAAGTATATTTTAATCCTATATAAAGAATATCTACAAATAGCCGCTAATTTATAAAAAGATTTTATTAGCACATTACTTGTATAATTCTAGACATAAAGTCTCGGGGTATACTAATGAAAAAATTGCTGTATCCATTTGTATTATTTTGTATTGATGTACCCGGCAAATTATTTTATGTGCGAAACTTACCAATTACGGTTACGCATCGCCGACGTTACTTATGGGATGATCCGGAAATGTGGGACGGCGAAAGGGAAGCCGCAGTATCGGTAGAAAAACCAATTTACCGTTGCTTGACATGCTTTTGGATAGTACATTCGTAATACAATTGAGTGATCCCGGTAGACCGCTTCGACAATACGTAGATATTCTTACGAACATGAAAGCCCGGTGGGTTTGGCCGGTTTGGCCGATACACCGTTATTCACTTACGAAAGTCGCTCGTGTATGTTCGTACAAAATGTCAAACTGTCTCTGATGGTTACGGAAGATTTAAATTTCTGCGTGATGTCGCAAAGACTCCGCGAAAGCCTGATTTCTTGGACTTGTGCTTATAAATCTTAAAATAGCTTTCAGACTTCGTCGTTTTGAAACATTATGTCTGTGCGTGACTAAAATTTTAATTAATATAAATAACCTTATTTGTCTTTATATAGGGGAGAGATGCCGCATGCGTACCACTTAAATTATTTTGTATTACATTTTCCATTTGGTATATTTTAATTTGTACATAAATCAACGTTGGAAATAGTTTGATGTTTAAGGTACCTACTATTACAATGTTTAACCCTTTACTAATAATAAATTAATTGGTTACAAACCTTCTTACATCAAAGTTTTACATTAATATCACTTATTGCAATAAAATTTGTGGAGATACGATTTAGAAAACTTAATAGTTTTTATAAAAACATTGATTTAATCTTTATAATAATTTTGCAAACATGTACAATAAATGTAAAGGACAGCAAACTTTTTATTATAAAAATGTAAAAATTCAATATAAAATTGCATGATTACATTATTATCAATATAAATTAATCGTTGATTTTTGATTAATTTATGCCGATCACCTGATTTTTGAAGTGTTTTTAGCATGCACAAAACGAGATGTAATTTATTAAATTTTCGTCATTATATTAATCATTTCTCATGTATTTCATAAATTTGTCATTAAAAGTCACTTATAATAAGTAAAAACATAAAATATTTGGCATTCAGCAACTCTCTTCTATTATTTTGTAACTAAATAAGCGAAAGACTGATTCAAGTTCCATCTTTCTTTCTAATATAGAAATAGCGTGTTCTATACAATTTGTTATGTGGCTCAATTTCGTATTCGCGAAGCACGAAGGAAATCATCGATCTTGTATGTCATGTCGTCCTCGTGTTCATCACGTGCGTAATTAATGGTGGACGTTACGTTAAATGCTAAGATCAAATAGAAACTGTAATTTCTGTGTTCGAACAGCGTTTTCCGTCGTACGTGAATAATACAATACCTATATAACATTGAATGCATGAAATAACGGCGAATTGGAGCATTCGGCCGAATCGATACATTCTTATTGGCGACCTCGTGCTTTATGCGGCTCTCCAAAAGGAAAAGCGGGTCGTCTTTGCGATGCTTAAAAAGGTCTCTCGCGATGACCAATTAAACGTTGTTACAATGGCATAAACACGTGCAGTCAATAAATTACATCCGATCTCACTTCAAATAAATACCTGAAATACAAAGAATTCAATCTCAATTTTTATTAAAATAAACCGTCTGCATTTTTAATAAAGATATCAGTACTCAGTAGACTCGAAGCGTTTATCGACTTTCTGAAGCTTTCATAAACCTTCGGCATTTAATAGACGAGGGGGCTAACTCAGATTTTATATTAAGCTGTATAACAAAATCAACGAAACTTTACTGATGCAAAAACAACTTACGAATCGATCATAGGATGCCCGAGTATGGGTGCCGCATCGGGAGAAGGTGTGGGAGGGCGCCGTGCTCCTGGAGAACTACAGGCTGAAACAGCTGACGTTAAAGGTGCGCACGGAGGAGACGAAACAGACGAAGACATTAGAGATCAAGTCGGACAACGATCTTCCGCCCCTTCGGAATCCCGACATTCTAATAGGAGAAAACAACCTCACGTCGCTGTCGTTTCTCCACGAACCCGCTGTCCTCTACAATCTCCAGATCCGCTTCCAACGGCACTCCATTTACACCTACTGCGGCATCGTCCTGGTAGCCTTCAACCCGTACAACGAATTACCCATTTACGGCAATGACACGATATGGGCCTATAGGGGCCAGGCGATGGGCGACCTGGAACCCCACATATTCGCCGTCGCCGAGGAAGCCTATATGAAGTTGGAGAGGTGAGTAATAACCCGTCAATATTTATCTACGGATTGTGTCATCGATACGTTTGTATATCAATGTTAATTAAAAAGCAAGTCGGCCTTTCCGTTATAAGATAAGGAACCACTATACTAATAATTATCTATATAATGATTGTACAAGTAAAAGGTATACTTTAATTAAATAATAGATTAATCTCAGTAGAACTTTTAAATTGCATTTATGTAAAATATTTTTTATTATATTATTATGTTACTATTTTTTATATTATAGCTTAAATTTAATGTAATCTTATTCAATCTGAATAAAACAATAATCTTACGCACCTTTTTAATTTAGGGAGAACCATGATCAGTCGATTATCGTTTCTGGCGAATCGGGCGCCGGCAAAACGGTCTCCGCGAAGTATACCATGCGGTATTTTGCAACCGTCGGCGGATCAGCAACGGAGACGCAGATCGAGAAGAAGGTTCTCGCCTCTTCGCCTATCATGGAAGCGATCGGTAATGCGAAGACTACCAGGAACGACAATTCCTCCAGATTTGGAAAGTTTATCGAAATCCAGTTCAACAAAAACTATCACATCACCGGCGCGAGCATGAGGACCTATCTGCTGGAGAAGTCGCGGGTGGTGTTCCAAGCAAACGAAGAGCGAAACTATCATATCTTCTATCAGATGTGCTCGGCGGCAAAACGTCTTCCCCAGTTGTACCTGACTGACCAGAAGCAATTCCACTATCTCAATCAGGGCAACAATCCCAGGATCGATGGCGTGAACGATCTCGAGTATTTCGACGAGACGATAAGCGCATTGACGATGCTCGGCTTTACGTCCAAGCAGCAAGATGACATGTTGCGCATCCTGGCGGCTATATTACATCTAGGTAACGTAAACATAAGCAATTGCGCGCCTAAGAACGCGAAGGACGGCGAAGTGGACACCGAATCATGCTACATCTCGTCTTCGGACCGGCATCTACTCGTCCTTTCTGAGCTGTTGGGTGTCGAAGTGAACGCAATGCGCAAGTGGTTGTGTCATCGGAAGATTGTTTCGACACGGGAGGTCTTCCTAAAGGAGGTCTTCCTAAAGCCTATGACCGTGGATCAGGCGATTGGTGCGCGGGACGCTCTGGCCAAGCACATTTATGCCGAGCTCTTCACTTGGATCGTGACCAATATCAACAGCTCGTTACAGTCACCCAGTCAGGCGCACTGTTTCATCGGCGTATTGGATATATACGGTTTCGAAACATTTGAGATAAACTCGTTTGAACAATTCTGCATCAATTACGCAAACGAAAAGCTTCAACAGCAGTTCAACCAGCACGTCTTCAAGCTGGAGCAGGAGGAATATCTGAAAGAGGACATCGAATGGACCTTCATCGATTTTTACGACAATCAGCCGTGCATCGACTTGATCGAGACCAAACTCGGCATTCTGGACCTCCTCGACGAGGAGTGCCGTATGCCGAAGGGTTCGGACGCCTCCTGGGCGGAGAAGTTGTACACCAAGTGTATCAAGTCTAAGCACTTTGAAAAACCGCGATTTGGCACCTCAGCCTTTTTGATTCATCACTTCGCTGATCTCGTGGAATACGAAACCGTGGGCTTCCTGGAGAAGAATCGCGACACCGTGATCGAGGAACAAGTGGACGTGCTGAGAAGCGGCAAGAACAAGCTGCTGAGGAGTCTATTCAATGACGAGGATCCTAAGCTGGCAGTGCCGCATACAAAATTGAAAGTGTCTGCCCAGAAGAGCGCGCCGACGAACATAGCCAACAGACAGAATAAGAAGACAGTTGGTTCGCAGTTTCGTGACTCCCTCAACATGTTGATGGCCACGCTGAACGCCACGACGCCGCACTACGTGCGCTGCATCAAGCCGAACGACGAGAAGGAGGCCTTCGAGTACAGCCCGGTGCGAGCGGTGCAACAGCTGCGTGCTTGCGGCGTTCTGGAGACCATTAGGATCTCCGCTGCGGGCTTTCCAAGCCAGCGTACGTACGGTGACTTCTTCCAGAGGTACCGCTGCCTCTGCAAGTTTAAAGAGATACGGCGGGATGATCTGAAGGAGACCTGCCGGCGCATCCTGGCCAGGTACATCAACGACGAGGACAAATTCAAATTTGGCAAGACCAAGGTGCTGTTCAGGGCTGGTCAGGTGGCATATCTGGAGAAGTTACGAGCGGAGAGGCAGCGTGACGCCTGCATAATGATTCAGAAGACTGTACGTGGTCTGATTCACCGTAATAGATACAGGAAGATCCGCAGGTCAATCCTAGGCCTTCAGAGGTACGGCAGGGGTTACATCGCCCGGAAAAAGGCAGAGGCTGTGAGGAGGGAGAGGGCGGCAGTGAAGATCCAGGCGCGGGTGAAGGGCTGGCTGCAGAGGCGATGGTTCCTGCAGGTGAAACGCACGATTGTCGGTTTGCAGACGCGGGGTAGGGGTAACATTGCTCGCGACAGGTTTAGGAGAATGAAGGACCACGCCGCAGCGACGGTGATTCAAAGATTCGCTCGTGGATATCTCGTGAGAATGGCGTGCAAGAAGAGACTCAAGAACATAATAATTGTGCAGTCGTGCATCAGGAAACGTCAGGCGAAGAAGGTCTTCAGGAAATTGAAGGCCGAGGCCAGGAGTGTGGAGCACGTCAAGTCGCTCAACAAAGGCCTGGAGATGAAGATCATAACGCTGCAGCAAAAGATAAACGAAATGGTAAGTGTTTGATAAAATTGTATGTATTTAAATTGGAAAACTTATATATATATTTACATATATTTACATATATTTTTTATTATTATTCATTATTATGTTTTATTATCCAGATAGAAAAACTTGCAGA
This sequence comes from Solenopsis invicta, assembly GCF_016802725.1. Taxonomy (NCBI): domain Eukaryota; kingdom Metazoa; phylum Arthropoda; class Insecta; order Hymenoptera; family Formicidae; genus Solenopsis; species Solenopsis invicta. Next base: position 10,701,298 of record NC_052672.1, on the reverse strand, counting down.
GCAAATGTTGACCAAAACATGCTACCAATTTTTTATTGCAAAAAAGAAAAAAATTGAACATTTGATGATGCTAAATTATAGTTAAAAATAAGATGAAGCCTGCTATGTCAACAGATTAGCGGCAGAAGTCGAACAGGCTTTACAGCTCATGCTTATTTTCTGCTATTAGTCTGTTGTCAGATTGCTTGCCGCACAGATCCTGCTTGATTTCTGTCCCTAATCTGCTGACATAATGTTAGTAGGCTTTATCGACAGATCCTGAGCTTAATGTGGACATAAATGGTTATGGATTCTGCTATCAGATTAAATTTACTGTCAATCTGCTAGATTGTATCAAAATTATTTATTTTAACATTTTATTTTGCTATCAGGATTATTTATTTTAATATTTTTCGTAAAAGCCCATACCAAATTAAACGAACATACTATCTTAGATCTCAATTTAATAACAATGTGTTTATACAGTTTGACAGGATATATCGACCTCCTAACTTGGTTCTCCTTGGTTGAAAGTCAAACTGTATAAATAAATTATTATTAAATTGAGATCTAATGAACGTACGAATTTGTCGTTTCAGGCGAAAGAGAGCCACCACTTGAAGAACGTTCAAAACGAGATGGTAGATTTGAAGGGCAAGTTGGACTATCTGAAATCCGTTGATGTTGAGAATAAGAAATTGAACATAGTGGTGCAGGACAAAGTGAAGGAGTTGAGAAGAATGGACGAAATTCTAAAACAAGAGAGAGATGAGAAAATGGATATACTGCACGATAAAGACAGAATTATTCTACAGAAGGACGAGGAGAACAAGAAGTTGCAGAAGGAGAACGAAAGATTACGGAAGGAACTCTTGATAGCAACCGAGAAGTTGAACAGTAATCAGCTCGGCGCCGAACAGAACCTGAAGTATCGAATCGAGCAGGAAAAAGATCTGCTTCGAATGGAGCAGGATCAGGACCGCGGAGCTTATCAAAGACTGCTCAAAGAGTACCACGATTTGGAACACCACACAGAAATGCTGGAACAGAAGTTATTACAAGTACAAGGAGTGCTTGGACACTCGCGCTCTTTGAGCAATGCTTCCAGCGGTAGTGGCCAAATCGCAACGGAAATTCCGCACGATGATCAAAATGCCGTAAGTCAAAGCATATAAGTATTATTAAATAAACTAGAGAATTTTTTTTAAGGAATTTTAATGTGCAAGTAAAAATAATTTAACTAAATAATAAAATGTTATACTTCTTGTTAATCGTTTTTTGTTATTTCATCGCTTTGAATGCTTATCGTGAGTGAGAAGTATGATAATCATCTCTTTCATATCGTCTTTCTGTCTTTTTCTATATAAGTTATAATTTTTCACTTCAGTTCTTATCATTGATATTAAGATAAGTTGATTGGAGCTATACGCGTAATCTGATTTCTTTTTGTAGGATTTCGGTTACGGCTCCGTGAGATCCACGGCTTCCTCGTCGACGCCCTACTCGCGAGTGGAAACAATCGACTGGAATCAACAGCGGTCGGATAGTCCGCCCGACGGGGAAGTACAAACGAATAAATCACCTCCGGAGGCATCCGCGGCCGCACATGCGCCCGTGGACATTGGTCTCGTTCTGAAGCTGCAACAGAAGCTGAAGGATGTCGAGAAAGAGAAAGGCAGATTGATCAGAATGGTTGAGGATTTGGAACGCGACAGTAACGAGGAGTCTAACAGAACGCAGGATTCGTTCAGAGTAAATAAAATAAATTATTCAGAAAAGTGATTTTTTATATTAAATTCTGGCTTTCGACGAGTTCTTTTCGTGTTCTATCAATGTAACATCTGTCAGTCTTTTGCAATGAACTCAATACCAGTATTAAGAGATTATCGTGATAAATCCACTTCGCTATATTGCGTTGTCTTATCGTTATTATCACTGATTAACTGAGACAATGTGGTTTGCTTGCAGCTCCAAGAACTGGAAATGGAGAACGCGCAAATTAAAAAAGACCTAAATTCATTGAGGAAGACCGTATCGTCGGCCAGCCCATCATCAGCGCAGCAAAATCTCATGAGTAATTTGATATTACAATTCATTAGCTATTTTCTGCATTGTTTCTTTCACTATACGGACTTAAATATATAGTCAATTGATTTTGTATTTTCAAATACTCAAAAATCAAAGCGTTATATAGATAAACATACTGTGTATCTGTAATTTTTGCTTTCTGCTTTTTTTATCTTCTCTCCTCTAAATGCTATTTTTTTACTTTCTATATATGTTTAATATTAAATATTAATTTTAGCGTAACTACAACTAATGTTTTTTAAATTATATATATTTATATATAATTATATATTATTAAATTATATATTATATTCTGCACTTCTCATACTACTTGCAAAATTGTCACCTCATCAATAATGAATCCAATTCCCTGCCTTTCCTTTAAACGCAAAAGATACTTTATGTGCTTCAAACTAAACTAGCATAAATTATATAGAACGATTTTTTTTAATGCTTTTTGTGTATATTTGTTTTTGTATTCATAATTCATAATTATGCGATTTCCTTCTTAGAATCAAATTGCAATCACCAATGCTAAATATTTATCTAAAAAAAAAATAATAATACTATACGATGTAAGAGATATGAAATAATAGTGATAATGATATTGTAGTACAATTCGAGGCGCTACAGGAGGAACTGGAAAGAAGAAGAGAGGAGTGTATTCAGCTGCACAGTGTCCTGGCCGATCACACACATAGAATGAAGAGTTTAGGTTCCAGCTATGGTCGCGACGTGGATATTATAAATGAGGATGGCGAGCTGGTACTTGCCTTCGAAGCACAAAAGAAGATTAATAGGTAACGCAAAACCGATACGTTTATTTATTTGTGTCGAGTTGACACAATGCTAATAAAGTGCCAAAAAGCGTCTAACAACAGTCTTTTGTCGTTTGTGCATGCACTTCGGTTTTCAGTAAACTTAACACAAAGGTACCGGGAGGAGAGTGAGTTGAGCAGATTCATGAGCAGATTCACTCGTTTGAACGTTATTGAACTGTTCAATCAAGAAAAAAATATTTTTTAATTTTTATGATATCATAAACGTCTTGAAGCATTTCAAACCAGTTTTTTTGATATCAGTTAAATTAATATTATTAACTTAATTATGAGTCATGCTAAATTTTCTTAATTTGTTTGCTGTCTCTCTCTCTCGCTGTCTACGTCATTATTTTTCAAACTACATTTCAATAATTATTTTATGACGGCATGATTTCATGTGTTTAGCATGATTTCATTGAATGAACAATTTACGATTGAACAATTCAAAAGATTTCTCGCAATAATTTTCAAAAAGTAAAAATTTGGATTCTTTGCTTTTTTTTAAAGACAATTGGAAGATGAGCTGCAAGCGAAGGAAAAGAACTGGCGATCGCAAAGGGACGAGTGGCGAAACGAAATAGACAGGCTGCAAGAAGAAATTGAGAGGCAACAAAAGTTGCTCTCTATTAATTTAAGTAAATCGCCACAAACCCAAGCGGAGCTTTACATGCAGCATGAAGTTGCTAGATTGACGTCTGAAAATCTTGTAAGTAAAAAAAAATTTTTTATTAATGATATGAAATTTATTATCAGTCACAATCAATTTTGTTGTGTTGTTTTTAAATTTGGATATATTTTTCATTTACAGTAAAATCTATCAATCTCTCGTTTAAATATGAAAGTTTATATGTTTATTTGACACTTGTGTTAAAGGAACTTCAAGAGAAATATGATAAAGTAGCAGAGGAATGCAGACGCTTCAAGAAACAATGTAGAATCCTGGCGAAACGACTCAAGGATGCTGGCTGTAAGTATAATACTTATGAAACGTAGTTAGAGATTCTATTGCTGTACAATATTAGAATTACGTTAAGTATTATAAATTACTTTATCTCTTAATGCTGTCAAAGACGAAGGGGAGGAACGTCCTTATATGAAAGGCGCCGGTGAGTGCGTGGTCTTGACAAACGTCATTAGAAAGTCACCTTATTGAATTATCTGAATAGTTTATGAATATAAAAGATAGTAAGCTTTTGGGCAAAAGAAGAAATAGAAACTGTTAGATAAATTGTTATGTAAGTTAAAAATGTTAAATCTTATAAAAAATATAACGAACTAAAGGATTATTATAGAGACTATTCAGACTATTTAATATCATACAGGCCATAACTCATCATCGCTTGCATATTGTTGAGCATAATTTTCTGAAAATGAACTTTGAAAGATGCGCGAATATAAAACTCTTTAATTTTGCAGTGCCCAACGCGGTGGAAATGGTGAATGGTTGCGTCGCCGTTTCCGGTACTCACGGAGACGGAAACAACATGCCCATCGTTCGCAAAAAGGAGAGAGATTATGAAGGAATGTTTGAATTTAAAAAGGAAGAAATCAACCTGATTATACGTCATTTGGTCATTGGTAAATATCGCCTATCGCTTTGTTAAAGCTTTCTGCTTTATTTATAAATTTTTATATTTAAACATTTTTGAATAAAAATTTACTCTCTACGAAAAATCACTTAATTTTACATTTCTATTTACCAAATTTTTTGTTTAACTTTTATTTATCTTTTTCTACTTTCAATTTCTTTCTACGATCTTCGAATTCACAAATTTATATTTCATATTTCTACTTTTTTTCAGAGCTGAAGCCTCGAATAGCGGTGACATTGCTACCGGGCTTACCGGCCTACATTCTCTTTATGTGCATCAGACACACCGATTGCATCAACGATGATGATAAGGTGCGGTCGTTGTTGACCGAGTACCTGAATGCCGTTAAACGCGTGCTGAAAAAACGCGACGACTTCGACTCCAGGGTGCTCTGGCTGAGCAACACTCTGCGTTTGTTGCACAACATGAAACAGTACTCCGGTGACAAACCGTTTCAGATCGAGAATACGCCTAGGCAAAACGAACAGAGCCTGAGAAACTTCGATCTGAGCGAATATCGCGTCGTGCTGAGCAATGTGGCTCTTTGGATTTTCAACAATCTCATCACGAATCTCAAGGAGAGGATTCAAGCGCTGACGGTACCGGCTTTGCTAGAACACGAGGCGATAGCTGTTCCAACCGATAAGACCGGTCGGCCCAGGTCGTCGTCCATGGGCGGCGAACCGGATTCCACGCAACAGAAATTGGACAAGCTTCTGGGCGAGCTGACGTCAGTGCACAAGACCCTGCAGTATCATGGCGTAGATCCTGAGGTCGTAGTACAGCTATTTAAACAGCTGTTTTACTTTATGTGCGCCAGCGCTCTGAACAACCTTCTGCTAAGAAGCGAGCTTTGCCGATGGACGAAGGGTATGCAGATAAGGTAAGACAAACTGTGGCATTAATTCTTGATTCATATATAACGAGAAATTAGGAATAATTGTTATGTAGCAAATATGAAAAAGAGCTCAAATTCCTCCTTTAACTTCTAATCTTTCAAATTAAAATCTGATTTTATAATTATTTATTTTCAATTCTGCCATTATTCAGGTAATAATGTTGAATATACTTTGTAGGAATTATACAATATTACATTTATTATTTAAGGTATAACATGAGCCATTTGGAGCAGTGGGGCAGAGACCGACAGTTAGAAAGCGCGTCGGAAGCACTACAACCCATCATACAGGCGTCGCAGCTTCTGCAGGCTCGCAAGACGGACGAGGACGTTAATTCTGTCTGCGAGATGTGCAACAAACTGACGGCTAATCAAATAGTGAAAATTCTGAATCTGTACACACCTGTCGACGATTACGAAAGTCGAGTTCCTGTTTCGTTCATCAAAAAAGTACAAGACAAACTGAAGGAGCGTGGCGAGAACAACGAACAAGTAAGTTCTCCGCAAACCGATTGAGAATAATCGATTTTTCGACAGAATGAGTGTCTATAATCTATATAACACTCATACGTTTGTCGGGAGCTTGAAAAAAGTTTTTCATGATACATAACAGTGGATTCTTTTTATTTTCAGCTGTTAATGGATCTAAAGTATTCCTATCCCGTAAGATTCTCATTCAATCCGTCGGATATTCGACTCGAAGATATCGAGGTACCAGAGGTGCTTCACTTGCCCATGCTCAAGAAGGTGTAACGCAAACCAGGCACAATCCTGGAGATTCCCGCTCTACTGTACTGTACTGTGTGTCTTTAGTTGAAAACGTTATACGCGAATAACCGATAAACTCGCTTAGTCCACTTGTTCGTACAAGAAGTTAGTGATACCGGTAATCCAGCTACGTTTAGACGTAGGCGCATCGAGAGCGGTCCATCGATATCACGTTTTATATGTTTCTTTTTTACTCGGGTAATTTGTAGATTTTACGATATGTCGTCGCATTCCTAATCGCATTCGCGTTCGAAGTCAATTCCGTTCCGTAGGTAGACGATCAGGTCTCGGTAAGTGAGAAAGAACGATATTTTTCATTGTTGTTATTGTACAGCGTTATCGAAATGTAAGGAAAGCATGAGTATGAAGCTCCCACAAGGATTATAAATTTAATATTTTTTTCTTATCGATCGATATTATTTGCATTTAAGATAAATGATATTCTCAGAGATATAATTCTTTCGTTCTTTTTTATAGTACAAGAAAATGTGTGCCTTCTTTCGCTCATTTCTTTACTATATAAAAATTAAAAGCTGTGAATTTCTGAAAATGTAAGTTAATTAGATTCAGGAATTACGCACATAACAAAACAATTTCCATAATTCTGAGAAAATCATCTAACGAACGGATATATGAGAATGATGCTGATAATAAAATAATTATGTGCGTGAATATATGATAATATTTCGTTTGCATATGTATGGCGAAACTTTTTTTTCTCTTTGTACCGCCATACTTAATCCTTGTGAGAATTTCGTATGCACGATAAAGTTGAAAACTTGTTGAAGATGTAATTAATGTAAAGAAGAAACGCGCGCGAGAGAAAAGATATAACGTCATGTTGGAAATAGATTGTATATTTTGTGATACGAGAGGAAAAGAGAGAAAGAAAGAACTATTTTAAAATTGGGTCCAATAACGGTCCAATATACGAATGAGAAGAAAATATGAAGGCGACCGAAAGAAACAGGAGTATATAATTGTTGTATTCTAATTTATATATATGTACATGCGATTGTATTTTGTGCCATTTTACGAGTAGATTGCAACATCATTCGTTATTGTTATTTCGTTCGGTTTGCCATTGGTATCACGCATTACAAATATTCCACAGAATGATGTCTGAAAAGAGAGAAAATATCCCTTGTCCCCCAAGATGTTATAGACAGAATATATTTACACAATTACACCTTGACTCGATGTGACATACTTATTTGTTCTTACAGTGAAAATAAAGTCGAGGTGTTGGATAGCTTAATGGTAGAACAATCGCCTGTCAATCTGAAAGACCTGGATTCGAATCCTGGTCCTGTCATCTCACGTATAGAATAAGAAAACAATATTATTCCACTGTGATATATAGAAACAAATATCCCCCAAAAAACCTATAAACAAAGGTAACATATAGGCAAAAACAAATCGTAATATATAATCTAAGAGATTAGAAATCCATAGTCGACAAGAGACTAAAATTGATTGACAAATTCTTTATCTCATTTCTAATATTTCAAGCACGAAAAATCATTACAGAAGCGCCTTATCAGAAATTGAATTATTGTGATTCCTAAATAAAATAATTGGATCCGTTATATTAAAAATTTTTATTTGTTAAAAAGAGTAGGTATAGCAAATAGAACACAAGTGCCTGTGAATCAGGTATCGCTTAATAATTGTATTGCCATATCGGTATACAAATCAGAGATAATGTATCCCAATATTACATATTGTAAAATTTACTGAAAAAATTTTCAATTTAATCAATTGAAGCTCTAAATTATTACAAATGCAAAAATAAACGCAGCAGATAGAACGATACCAATTAGAATATTTAATATAATAAAACATAATTAAATTAACTTAGTTTTTAAGATCCACCGTCGTGAGACGAGCGTATGTCGTCAATTTTCAGGATCATCTTCACGAGCTGCGTAGCCAATAAAATTTGTTGCGTCTTGCTCGCCAACGTCTCGATAACATTTTGTCTCTTCATATCTGTAACAAACAATTCGTGATAATCTCGCGATTAATGTAAAAGAATACGGTACACGTACAGAGATTGATACATACTCGCTGTGCCTCGATTTAAGCAATCTATACCAAGAGCGGGATTTTTTTCGGCCAATTGACGTGCTTTAATTTCCGCTATGGTATCCACCGGAGAAAGGCCTGAATTTTCCGCGAGCGCCATAGGAACACTCTCTAAAGCTTCGGCAAAGGCACGGAAGGCGTACTGTTCCAAAGTACTGATTTTATCAGCCTGCGCCATACATGTTAGCGAGCAAGAGATTTCTGCCGCACCTCCACCGTAAAGAATCTTGTTGTCTTTCACTACGTTGCGTACGGTGCACAATGCGTCATGTAGCGATCGTTTCGCTTCTTCGATAATCTATAAAAACATAAAAGCAATATGTACTTCATTATAAATTCTAAAAATTATTTAAATAATGCAAATGAATGTTGCATCACAAAAAAAATTCAATTGACATAGAGCATTGAATATTTATATAATTGCAATGCAGTACTATTGCAAGGTGTCTGGTCAGTTATGTACATTGGAAAGATACTACTGAAATTCTCCTTGCGTGGAAGTGATTTTTATCGATAGCCGTCGCGTACCATTTTGTTGCCGCCACGAATAAAGATCGTCACAGCGCGAGAGTTCTGACATTCCTCGATGACTAGCATTCGGTCCTTTGTTGTGCCAAATGTCAATTCCCTGACAACACCGGCATGACCAAGTTTTTCCGGCGTTAATTCCTCGAAACGAGGTACAATACGTCCGCCGGTTGCAATAGCAATGAGCTGAAAAGAAGATTTGATTCTTTTATGTATATTTCACATAAAAACATATAATACGATAAAAAAGATTATTATTTTTCAGATCTCATAATCTTTGGATCATTGGAGCCACCACGAGAGCCAGATCATCAACCTATCTGGTTTTGAAAGTTTTTTTATTTTTTTCGAAAGTTAATTTGACATTAACTTACGAGAAAATTACTACTTCCAATACTATGATAAGTCAGTTCCCCGAACACTCGCACCTCCTCTAGGCTTTTTTTTCATCATTAAAATATAAATATATAAATAATTAAAATTTATATATATAATACAAGTTATAAAAATAATTAAAATTAATAAGAAATTTGAAGAGGAATGAAATTATAAAGACCACATACTTCAATCTCTGGGCCGCCGACCCATCTAACCGCGGGCAAATCATTCTGCAGCAGAAGATGGTTAGCTTCGTCGTCAAAGCCCCACTGACAAATAGCTAGTGTCGTGCCGGCTGCTTTAACCTGTTTCACCATTTCCGTGAACTTCTCGCGCTCGTAATCACGCAAGGCTCTGTAGTCGTCGACCGACGTGACATCCAACTTGTGCTTCGTTTTCGGTTTTGGTGGTTCAAATGGACATGTCAAGATGGCTAGTTTGACGTTTTCTAATCTCTGTAAAATTACATAGACATTAAAAGTAGTATATAATTTATCAAAAAGCCAAAATCTGACGCAAGACACTTTTCGAATATTACCTTCGGCATTTGTGGATGACTGAAGTCTTTATCGACAATGACACCGCGTACTAAGACAGTATCCTCCAATCTACCACCAACTTTTCCTTCTATCTTAATTAGTTCAAAGTTAGCGTCGCGAGTGACAGGATCCATAACTGCCAATACAGCTTGCACAGCAATTTCCGCCATCTGCCTGTGATGCTTGTTAATGCTGTAACAAATAAATATATGAAGACATATTAAATATAAAAATAATTAGAGAATTTAAAAAAACAAAAATAAAAAAACAAAAATTTTATTACATTTTTGAACCTAATGAAGTCATAGCTATGTCGATATAAGGCTCCAAATTTTCTGGGGTTCCTTTGAAATCGTCTGTTATTGTCTTGAGATGCTCAGTTGCACACTTGGCTGCCAATTCAAAACCGTCAGCAATTCTGATTGGATGAATACCCTTGTCCAGCAGCTGTTCAGCTTGTTCCAGAAGTGCACCAGCTAACACGACTACTCCAGTTGTACCATCACCAATCTCGTCATCTTGAGAATTCGACAATTGAACCATCAGCTTGGCTATTTCGTGATCGACATCCATGTTTTTCAAGATTGTTGCACCATCATTGGTTACAGTGACGTCTCCATCTGAGCTCACCATTAACTTGTCCAATCCCTTAGGCCCCAACGATGTTTTAAGGATGTTTGCCACATTGCGTGCTGCCATTATATGCGACTGTAATAAAAATACATACATATTTTCCACATAATAAAAATAAATATGTATTTCTTATATTTACAGCTTGTTTAATAAATAAAACTATATAAGGCGATCTCCGTAACTGTTAGCTGGTAAATATTGCATAGAGCAATGAAATTATAAATTGGATTATTTCACGAGTTATACATATTTTTTCAAGATTCTATCTTTATTTAAATTAAAAGAAAATAAGCAATTTTACAATTAAATTTAAGACTGCTTATTTTCTTCTAATTTAAAATAAAGATAAAATCTCGAAAAAATATGTATAACTCGTAAAACAATCCAGTTTATAATTTCGTCAGTTTTGTCACTCTATTGCAATGTCCACCAACTAAAAGCTACGAAGATTGCCTTATATGGTCAGAAAGAATTCGTGGTTTCCCCGAGAAGACACATTTTAACAAAGATTATTAATTTGGATCTCCACAAACGTACTTAAGTTACACGTCAAAATCTCGAGAAACGAGAGCGAAAAGTCGCCTTTGTACAGTCCATGTTGAGTATTTCGTTCGATACATCGTCAAGCCCTAAAACACCGCCATTACCGCTCGCACGTGGTCAAGCGTCTCCGGAGCATAGGTCAGAGAAATCGCACAAGATCTCTCGGAGTCGCATCGACGAGACGTCTATACGTGCTGCGTCATTCGCAAGGAGACTCATAGAATGACGCCCGAGGAAACAAGGCGGGCAAGCGCGAGTGCGAGATTCGTCGTCGCCATCTCACCTTGATAGCATCGTGACCGGTGAGGCGTCGCTGCTTCTCCTGGTCGCGGATGATGATGAAGGGCCGGCCGTACTCGTCGAACGCCACCGTTCCTGGTATAGCGGTCATCTTGGCGAGCCGGCGAGATCCAATGCGGATCGATTACTTCCTGACGAAATAGTTGATCCTGATGCCAATGTCTCTCCGATACGATCACCTTCGTCGCCAATAACCGCTACTTACGACGTGACGAATGCGACGTCTGCGACAATGCGCCGGAAGAACGTCGTGAATGCGGTGAATGGAGGAACGAATCTTGCGCATGCGTAGTCGTGCGAGCGCTGTTGACGGTCCATCGTCAGTTCCGTATATTCAATTGTCTCGTTATTTAAATTTAAGAGAATGTCGAAAACTTTCGTGAACAAAAGAAATAGCAAATGTTAAGTAAAAAATAAATTAATGTTCAATATAATTTAACTTTAGTAAATATTTTAAAAAAAGAAACATGCAATGCAGGGTTAGGTAGTAACTAGTTAAAGAGTTAAAGAATAAAGTTGAAAAGTTAATAACTTTCAACTTAACTTAATTAATTTTAAATGATTTAATTTGTAACTTTAATTATTAGTTATTTTTAAAATACAAAACTTTAATTTATTAACTTTTTTTCTAAGTTAAAAATTTATCCATAAAAAAAAATATAAAAGAAAAAATTTATTTATATATAAACAATATTTATATAAATGTAATTTACAAATAAAATTTTAAAATTGTTTGATAATCAATATTACAATTGTTTTGAGTAATCTATTTAAAAAATTAAACATTTCTAATTTAAAATAAATAATGCTTTTCAAAATTAATTTTTAATTTAACATAAATTAATTTAACCTTAACGTTATTTTTAATTAGTTAGTTTTCTGTTCATGTAACTTTTAATATAACTAAATTAATTTTTGTAAGCCATTAACTTTAACTTAATTTCATTTAAAAAGAAATTAATTATAGTTAATCTTACATATAATTATGAAATTGATTATTTTTCGTATCATTCTGATAAAGCGCGCGCAATTCTTAATTTTGTAAAGATTTAAAATTACTTTTAAATTAAAAATTTGAAAAAAAATGAATGTGTAAAGTTTCTAAATTTTATCAAAAAAAGAATTTAATTTTTAAAAATAATTTTAACTTTTTATTATTTAAAATTAATCCTTTTGACAGCCTAAAATAAACTTTTATCTACATATAAAGTACATTTTAGAAAAGTACAAGAATAAAAATTTTATATATAAGAATCAATATTATTTTTTAAATTTAAATTTTTCCAACAATTTTAAAATTAATTTTATACATCCTTTATTTAATTTTTTAAAATATAAACTATACATAATACATATAAAATCTACACTGTTTATACGTTGAATAATTGTAGAATCGATGTTGAATTAAATTTCTATTTTTTTAGCTATCCTAATAAAAATTACTCCATTTTATATAATTTCCCCACATTAAATTAAATTTTAATTTATTTCATTTTAATAATATGTGTAATTCTTTCCCCTTAATTAAACTTAATTTTAAAATAATTTTATCTTACTCCTCAATTAATCAATCCAGATAAAATGTTTCTAATTTTTTTAAAATTATTATTTAATGAAAATATTTTAATTTTTATTCTTTCGTTGATTCGGGACGTCTCGGAATTGTTCGGAATGAATCGGCTAATAGTGGCGGAACATCGCGGAGTGCGGCGGATAGGTTTCATGTCGACGGTCGTCGCGACGCGTTTTATCGCTGTAAGTAGAACCTTAAGAAGCTCAATTCCGGCACACAGGTGACAATAGTGTAATGAGGAGTCGCCCGTGATACGCGTGTTTCGCGACAGTGAGCTAAATTCGCGAAAACCTGTCGCACGCAAGCACGCGGCCGGCGGGCCGGCGACATGGCGCAGCGGCTACTACGCATTTCGCGTACCGCAGCCGGCCGGGACGGACCGCGCGATCTCGCCGTGTGTATCTTAGCATGTACAATTCGATAGTTCGAGGGTCTATGCGCAGTATGGGGTGATGTGTAAGGTGACCATTGTTCTGAGACGCGTGTTTACTCTTCGCCGTACGCCGAGCGCCGGCGACGGCGAGTCAAGGTGACTCGGTAGCCGCGAGAGGGTGCCGTCCGTCGGTTCCCTGTTCACTTCGCGACGTTTCGCGCTACGCGATACTTCGCTTTTAACATTCCTGCGTACGTACTCACGCCCGTCGAAAATTCGAGATACGGGATACGGGGCAACGGAGAAGACGCGATTGAATGCGCGACGCGACCGACCGCAACCGTGACAGTCTGAAGATTACGGAGGATCCAAGAACCTCCTCGTGATGATTCTGGACGATTCAGCTCGATTCTTCTCGTACATCCGAGTTCTTGTGTATGATAATATGTGCAGTGAAACGCTGGCACGGAATAGCGATCGTTCTAGAGCATTCTAGACACTCGCGGATGGCGTGAAGGTTTTACCGCGCGATCGCTCTGAGCTCTGAAACATGTACGTTCTTGTTCTTACGGGACGGGATAAAGGAAACCCCACACGCGAATCACCGCGATCGAGGCTCCGTTCGTCAGTCACGTAATGCCGTTCGTACGCATATCTCTTCATACGACGTCATCAATGTCGAGAGAATTGTTTCTGTACAGCTGCGTCGGAGTTTTTGTGTATAACACACACAAATAAAGTAAATAGGGTTCAATAAGATTCTCGGTTTGTTGCGACGATGACGTCACGCGAGGTGATACGCGTACGAACGACGCGAATGTTGCGGCGGACAAAGCTCGCAGCGAGAGAGACGCTCGCCAACTTCATTCCGCTGCACGAGAAAGATTTAACGCGCACGTCAGGACGATCGCTGCTTCGTATGGCTATTCACGGTATTGTCGTTACACGCGAATACGCGGATGTAGCTGTAGATACGTGCAAGGAAAATCTGCTTGACATCGACGACGACACGCGAAGAAGCGCGAAAACGCTACGACGGATGTGACGGAATTCGCGGTGGTGAATCGTGCGGTCTAACCTTTACATCATCCGCGGAGTGTCTAGAACGATCGCTGTTCCATCCGAGTTTTACTGTATTGTTACACACAAGACCTGGGATGTACGATGAGATGCGATGAGAATCCACTCGACATCGGCGACGGCGTACCTCTCCGTCATCGATGTCGAGCTCTCTTTGTACAGCTGCATCTAAGTTTTTGCGTATAACGTACAGTGAAGTGCATCCGAATTTTTATGTACAACATACATTGCAGTGAAATGAGAATGTTACGATGGAATATCGACCTATGTGTCCGTATCACTACGTCGCGCGGTTGTGTCTCTCTCGCTACGTTCACTACATTGAGATGTGATAATAAAGTTCGTATTAATCGTAATTAATTTTTCGTCGCGAGTGTTGTGTTGGTTGTGCATTTTGATGGGAACTGAGAGGAGGTGGAGGCCCGGGGGGCATCGAGCAACGGCGGAGCAACCGAGTGGTGAGTAACATTATATATTACCCGCACTGAGAAAAAATTGTTAACTTTAACTCAATTTTCCAATTTGATTGAATGTCTTAGTTTCAAATATTTATGTATTTAAATTAAATTTATAAATGTTTGAATTTGCTGTAGAAATTTAAATACATAAATACTTAAATAAAGAAATTTATTCAAACTGAAAAATTTAGTCAAGTTGACAATTTTTTTTCTTATTGCATTACTTTCAGAATTAATTGTAAGATAAATGCCGCATCCTGGTAATCGAACGTGTAATAGACATAGAGCAAAAATTATTGAATTTTTATAAGAATTTATAATATAAAATAATTTAATTATATCATTAATTAAAATATGAAGTAAAGATATGAAATATTTTAATTATTTAAAATAGTAAAAAGTTTTCAAGGTTCTGAATGAACCAATAGTCAGACATTTTAAAATATTTATAATGATCTAAGTTATTTATAAAATAAGTAGAAAAAAAATTATTTATAAAATAAGTAGAAAAAAATTATTTTTACAAAAAAATTTTTTTAAAAAAATTTATGAACATCAAAATTAAACACTAACCTGGTGATGTTACAAATCGCATTTTTAACGTTAATTTTTATACTTCAAGTATTTAAAATACTTTAACTTATAAATATCTTTAAGTGTGTGTGTGAAGCTGGCATATCATTTGAAATTAATAACTTCCGAAAAAGGCAATTTTCCGCATATATGTGTGAGATGCTGATCTTTTTCAAAGAGTTCTGTGTACGAAAAAATATTTTTCCTACAGTTCTCAACATATTAAAGCGCGTTCCGAAGAGTTCCGGTCGATTCCGATATTAGTTAATTAACAAAAAATTAATAACTCCCGAAAAAGCCGATTTTCCGCACATATAGGTGAGGTGCTGGACTTTTTCGAAGAGTTCTGTGTACGAAAAAATATTTTTCCTACAGTTCTCAACATATTAAAGCGCGTTCCGAAGAGTTCCGGGCGATTGCATAATTTATTAGTTAATAATAAATTGTTAACTCCCGCCAAACACGTATTTTGTCATATATGGGTGAGACGCTGGTCTTTATTCGAGAGTTCCGTGTACAAAAAAATATTTTTCCAATAGTTCTTAACGTAACAAAGCGCTTTCCGAAGAGTTCCGGTCGATTGCATAATTTATTAGTTAATAATAAATTGTTAACTCCCGCCAAACACGTATTTTGTCATATATGGGTGAGACGCTGGTCTTTATTCGAGAGTTCCGTGTACAAAAAAATATTTTTCCAATAGTTCTTAACGTAACAAAGCGCGTTCCGAAGAGTTCCGGGCGATTGCATAATTTATTAGTTAATAATAAATTGTTAACTCCCGCCAAACACGTATTTTGTCATATATGGGTGAGACGCTGGTCTTTATTCGAGAGTTCCGTGTACAAAAAAATATTTTTCCAATAGTTCTTAACGTAACAAAGCGCCTTCCGAAGAGTTCCGGTCGATTGCATAATTTATTATTAACTAATAAATATTATTAACTAATAAATTATGCAATCGACCGGAACTCTTCGGAAGGCGCTTTGTTACGTTAAGAACTATTGGAAAAATATTTTTTCGTACACAGAACTCTTCGAAAAAGTCCAGCACCTCACCTATATGTGCGGAAAATCGGCTTTTTCGGGAGTTATTAATTTTTTGTTAATTAACTAATATCGGAATCGCCCGGAACTCTTCGGAACGCGCTTCAATATGTTGAGAACTGTAGGAAAAATATTTTTTTGTACACGGAACTCTATTATATAATATTATAACATAAATGTTTTATAAAAAAAAAAAAATAAAAAATAAAAAGCTATGTTAAACGCTGGAACTCTTTCTAGAACTCATCTAGAACTATAGATCTTTTAAAATCCTACAAGAATTCGGTCTGGAAAATGTCGTAGGACAAACTGAGGTGCTGCGTGAACCTGGCACCTCACCTTGTCCTATGCGTTTTTTTCGCTTTAAAGGCCAGAACTATTTGTTTTATCTATCAGGAACTGTGGAACTATTGAAAATAAACTCAGAACTGTCAATGTTTAGTGATTTTCCACCAAATGATGTGCCAGCTTCACACACACCCTCTTTAAGCTCTTGAAAATTGCAATTAAATTTTAATGTTATAAAAAATCGCGTTTGAAAATAATAAGTTTTTGTTCAGAGAAACGATTTTGCTAAAGTATCTAAACATTTAGTTGGATACAGATTTGAAAATAATTTTGTTAGACCATCAAACTGAATTGCTAAAATGTTAAAATTTTTTTACAACACTACTCATCATGCTTGAACATCCATTACAATTATTTTGATGGTTCAATAAAATTATTTTCACAGATCTAGTTAAATATTTAAATACTTTAACAAAATCGTTATACGGATATTTGTCTCAATTACTCACGTTGTTTAATTGTCTCTTCTGCCTGTTTGGATCGTCTGTTTTGTATGATTCATACACATATCCGAATAATTTGTACAATAAGAAAGAACATTTTTATGATTTTCTACGAAAGTACTTTTACTCTCGCGAGAAAATTTCTTTGCGGAAATTACACAATCTTTCCCTTAATACCTGTTTTTGTAAAACTAGCATACTTCCGTGATGCATAAAGAATTATTAGTTTTTTAATGTTAATTTGTTTTGATGCTAATTTGAATTTCTTATTTTTGTGTTGAAGATTCACGCGACTGGTAACGACTCCGCTGCTGCGCATCGTGTGTCGGTGAGTAAGAAACTAATGCTTATCTTAGATGGGAATAATAAATCCGTGTAAGATATTTATGCCAATATATATTTTGCATATCAAGTTAAGAATGTTACAAATATATAAAATTTTATGGATTTATTATTTTAAGATGAATGGGTTAGGATAACGTTTACTGAGAAAAAAGTTTCAACTTGACTAAATTTTTCAACTCGATTAGGTTTTATTCAGTTCAACTATATTTATGTACTTGACTTATTTAAATTACGTAGAATACTTGCACTTTAGTTTAAGCATATTAACTACATATATATTAAAATTAAATACTTGAATATTTGAATTGAAGAAATTCAATCAAGTTGAAAAATTTAGCCAACTTAACAACTCTGTGTATATACTTAACCCTTTAAATTATACGGTTTTTTTCCTTACATATAAAGTTATCATCACTTGTCAATGATCTCCAATTTGAAATAAATGCAAATATAAATTAGATTTTTGTAAAATAATTTTATTATTCTCAGATAATTTTAAAAGTAAAAAAGTAATATTTTCTCCAAGGATATAAAGACATTTAACAGCTAAAACAAAATTCAATTAACGCTAATCTTGGAGAAAAATCAAAATTATATAAACTGGGGTCAACTAGCGTGATCTCGTACATTAGATTTGAATAGGAAATGCAATTTCCTATTATCTCGTGGTGAGGCGTGTGTATTTTATCTTTTAAATATCGTATCTGGAATCTCACACACATTATCATTCCGTATCGCAATTTATCCGTGTATAAAACACATATTTTTTTTTTTTTAAGCGAGCATTTACAGGAATTCCATTATGTTTATATACGCGAATGCAAATCACTTTAATTGTCTTGTTTGCTTATTTGAATCGTCTGTTTCAAATGATTCATACAAGTACCTGTTCGAATAATTTGTAAAAATTTATTATTTGTACAAATTATCCGAATACTTGTATGAATCATTCGAAACAGGCGATTTTGATAAAAAGAGTTTTTTTTATTAAGAGAAACTTTTTATAATTTTCTACGAAAACGTACTTTTATAAAAAGTTGACAGAAAAGAATCTCACCTGGCTATTCGCGTAAAATCTTTCGCAGCGATGTAGATTTGAAACAGCCTCTCTCGTTCTGTAATGTCGATTAATTACGCTGTCGTAATCTCACAAGATTTTCGTTCCATTCCATTTACACCGTACAATAACGGCAAGCGGCGCGGCGCGGCGGTCGGCTAGAATCGAGTGAGTAGTCGACGAGTCGACTATTAACGGCCGGATAGTATAAACTTTGACACCGCGGGGCATTACCGCGATAATTAAACGAACTATCCGTCGGCGGAAGAAGAGGAGGAGGAGGAGGAGAAGGAGGAAGTGAAGAAGGACGAGGGAGTCGGAGGAAACTGCGGAAACTGCGAGAATGCACGCTCGCTCGCTCGCGCGTTGAAATATACATCTCGTGCCGCCTCCGCTTTCCCGCTCGGCGAACTTCCACTAAAAGGCCCCGGTAATGCGCGGGTTACGACTTCAATATGCAGTAAAACTAGGATAGCCCTCACGCCCCGCACTCGCCTAAAGCGCCCGTAGCTCACCCTCCCAACAGCCGCCGCCGCCGCTGCTGCCGCGGCCGTCGCGTAACACATCCCGGGCACACATTTGCGCACCCGCGATACAAAAGGTAACACGGGGGCACAGCTCGAGAAGGTACCACCGGGGAATTCCCCGCCCTTTTCATCCCTCGAGCTTGGGAAACGCGCCGGTGAATAGAGAAATAATCGCGTTGACGCGCGTATGCGCGAAAACTTGAAAGGCGAATAAATGGCACTGCGAGATCGGCTTGCCAGGATCGCTCGCCGATAAAGGAACCGTTTGTAGACCGTACTCTCTTTCCTGACTTTTATGAAACGAGTTTATAGAGCAAACTCGATTCCGCTTACGTTCAAACAAAAAGCCATCACGTTCCCTGGTTCCCTCCTCCGTTTGCGAATAATAACAGTAATCCTTTATAATCCTATATATTACTCGCGTGGTTTATTCTTAACGTAATTACTCGAGTGGAGTGTTTCTGACACCCAACATTACGTCTTAATTTTCATTGTTCTCGTTAATGACTTATAATCATATGACAACTTATGATAAAATTGCACCTTTAGCTGTTTGACTTGTATAATGCGTGCAAAAAATTCCAAACTGCGTTCAGTTTGCTTGACTATGATTGACAACTTATTTTGTTTATATTACCATTTTTTTTTATAAGCGCACTAAAGATGATCAAATTAAAGATTGAAATGTGCCATTATATGTATAATATTTAATTTATAATATAAAATAAGCTTTAATGTCTCGATCTATTGATTTGATTATAGAAATCGTTACTTTGTAACGATAAAGGTAATTCAAATCGTTATTATTACCGACAAAATGTAACTTACTTGTTACTGTAAAAAAATAATTGTAACGGTAACGCGTTACTTTCCAACTCTGATGATATTCTCTCTTTAGACAAAGATAAATATAAACTTGTTTCTAAATGTGAAACAATTTGCGTTAAATATAATAATAAAAAAAAAAAACAGTTTTAATTGATAAATGCAATTGTATTAGACGTCGAGTCTTGAACATTTCATACGAGTAACGAAGGATTAATTACACGAGAAATATTGATTTTCTTCCTTTGAAACGGCGTGTCTTCCTTTGAGACCTCGCGCGTTTCTATCACATCTCGCTTCAGCGATCGCGATGCCTTTGCGATACATTGACTTCGCTTATCGAACTCGAAACGGGGAATTTACCGGTGAGAAACGTCGTCAAATTCTCGATAACGGTGAAAAGTAACGCGTATCGCGAGGACGATTCGGAGAAGTGAGTGACGTGACTTCGGAAATCAAACGTTCCGCCGTGTGTGCACGTGCGTTCCTCCCGAGGCGACGGAGGCGAGCGCGTGGAAAGAGCGGCCCGGCTTCTCGGAAGCAATTTCGCTGCTGGAAAAGTATAATTGCCGCTTGGGTAAACCGTTGGTGGAAGCCCGGCAGGCACAGGTGAACATTGTTCGATGAGCAAAGTCCGTAGATCACGCGTTCCGTTCGAGATAGTCGAGCGACGGACGTGTGTGGAAAATTTCGCGTGCGAAAACGCGAATAGATGAGAGGATAGTGATATCGCGTTTTATTACGTAGATGCAAATCTAGTTCCGGTTTTGTCTGAGAACAAGATAAAAAGATATATTTATATTGACGATTGCTTATCGAGACTCTATGATAAATAATGCGGAAAAGAACTCAGTGGAGTTCATTTATTAGTTATGAAGTCACGCTCGTTACGAAACTCGTTGAAGAAGTATAATTAATCGTGATGTAATACGCGTAGTAATAAAATTTCTGCAGACAGCGTCGGACACGCCTGTGATTTAATTATTGTAAAATCGTGCAGAGTTCTACTTATACTTCGCGTGCACGCTGGTCTCTCGATGTGAATTTGCAACAAATGCCGACAGATGGCGAAATAATGCTAAAAACTATTGGATGTATCAGAGTTATTTTCATCAGTCTTCAGTCACTCTCTATCTCGATATACACGCGTATATTTCGAAGATAAAATGAAAGAAACGAGAGTTACATTAAAATACAATTTAAGACAGAGCCATTTAAGGACTTTACACTGTATATTTATTTGATAAACGTTGATAAACGTCTCAGGGTGGTCATCTTCATTATTCACTCAGCAATCGAAGATAAATTCAAATAAATTGGAAATTGCAATTTATTTTGATTCGAGTTCGCGCTTTAGAGTCTCAGAGTATTTTTGGACTCAAATGGAATTAGACGGAAATATGAAATGCGCTATTCGTCATGTTCAATCCGGATGTATTTCATATTATTTTTTATCTGAAATGGATTCGAACAAACAGAAGCGCGAATTCGAAAATGTTGAAATAAATTTATTTCTATCCATTTCGATTCATTTTCGTTTGCTGGGCAGACAACGCACAATATTTATAAAAGATTTACCTAATATTTATAATAATAATTTAAACATTTTATAAATATTTACCAAAACATTTCATAAGCTCTTTTATGATTTTAGATTGAACAGATCATAAAGATTTTTCGTAAATGTCACATAAAAATATTTATAAAACGTGTATAAAATATGTAGTCTATATTTTAATAACATGTTGAATAAAGATTTTATGATTTTTTCCTTTGTGTATATAAAATATCATTAAAATATTGAAAAAAAAAATAGTAATAAATATTTATAAATATTTATTATTTATTTATTTTATATTTGTCACAAATGTTGTGTGCTGTCTGGATATACAAAAAAGGATTGCGAGTATATATTTTATTAAAAATAATTTATCAGCATTCCTCTTGATGTTTTCATCATCGGTATAAAAAATATGAAACTAAAACTAACATAATAAATATAAAAATTTATAACTACTTAAAGTCTTATTCGGTTGGATTTTAGTAATATTTCTTGTATGTTATATACATTTTCAAGTTTAGCCGAATAAATTTTCGATCTTGAAACAGCTTTAAATTGAACAAGAATGGTAATATCAAATTGATAATCAATTTAATAATAATGCTAACAAGCGTCTATTATGATACCAATAAGAATACCCTTCTCTCGAATATTGAAAAGAATTAGTTGCGAAAAGTAAAACACCACAACCAAGGTTCGAATAAGACTCTTCTTTAATTAATCGTGTTTTCATAAATCAATCTATATACTTTCCTATTATTATTTCAAAATTTATAAATTATCGATCGCTAAACGTGGTGTCATTGTTTTTTCAACGACACGCGGGAGATCATAATAGATTGTACGGAAAAACGGGAAAATCGCGGCCGATAAAGATAGGAAAGCAGATAACAAGCATGTTGAATGCGATAGCGGGAAATCGGGGTGATCGGTGCGGAGTTACTCGTGTAATCTCGCGCGTCAGATATAGCTGATAAGCGTTAAGTAATAATAGATATTTCAGCCGGAGCGTATGCAGCCGATACGGGAACTCCGATAATCAATAAGCGATAAACGACGGCGCCGTTTTAAGGACTGGCATTGCGCCGGGCGAGCCCGTGACTCATTCAGAAATCACATGGCAATTGCGCACCTGATTAGACTCTCCGACTTCTTCGTCAATATTCTAAGAGATGAGAAAGATGGATAAAACAGCCAGATAAGAAGAGCTCTTTTTCTTGGAAGTGACAAAATGGAGACTCTCGAAAAAATATCTCGTGCAATAATACGTAAAAATAAACTGCAAAACGCGACAAGATCTGTTTATTCGCTTAAACACAAGCGGATTTTTATCTCGTCGCACTTTAATTGAAGATTAAACTGTCATATTTCTTGAAGAAATTTTGGAAGCTCTTTCTCGAAACTTTTGCAAAGTTGAACTGAAAATATTATGGAACATTTGTTACAACTATTAAAAGTCTTCTTCCTTTAGGGATGTATCTGACATACAATCTCTGCAAAGTACAAGTAAATATAATTTGAAACTGTGTTTAATATTAATAATTCTCTCAAATAAATCATATACATATGAAAATTGTATGAATAAGATTATATTTTTATTTAATAACATATTTTTATAATTTATTTACTCTATTTGTTATTAAAAAGTAAATTGTTTTACAAGATTAAGAAAAGTCTCAATTTTTTGTGTACGTACTTTAAAATGATTTATACAAAGTTTTATTGTGATTGTTTAGTTATTTTGTAAATAAATAAACAAATTTTGTTTATTTTACATAAGTGATCTCTGCATCGCAATGAAACTTGACATAAATCAGCTTGAATATATTTAAAGTACTTAAATAAAATAATTCAGATTTTTTCTATTACTTCTTATTTCATTATATTTTTATTAGAGAACATGTCTGCTTCTTATTGAAATAATTTTTTTAGCCAGATAAAAATTTGCCGCCTAAATTTCTTACATTACTTTCACATGCAATATAAAACAATCTGTAATTTTTTCATAATTTTTCTAATGTTTTGACAAATTTCCTATACATCCTTCAATACTTCCGCTCAGTTTATATAGAAACTTTATTCCTGTTCTTCATATTCTTTCAACCGCATGTTTTTTCGATGTAGTATTTTGTTTAAATCTGTTTGAGATTGAGCTAAACATACGACAGGTGTAGGCCAAAGGCATGATGTGTGACATAACATTCGGCATAACAAAGTCATGAAATCGCGATTGAATGACAGACGTTATCGTTATTGCGCTCTTGGTTATACCAGGTTGTGCACTACGATCTTGTCCTAGTCAACTCAAGACAAGAATTGTTCGTATTTTTGACTACATGTGCTTACCCCGTTTGTCTCTGTTATCTTATCTTATCAAAGAGTGCCGGTCCTTGAAGGAGTTTGAGTTGCTATTCAGAAAATTCTCATGTAATTTATCATATACAATTTGGAGCCACGTGTAAGGAGAGACGGATGCGTCAATAACAAACGTGTGTTACGATCCGATTAATTATTTCGCCATTTCGTATCGATGAGCATCGCGATTGAACGCGATTTATTATTCAGCGAAAGAATCATCTCATTTCGATCGGATCGAAACGAGATTGAAAACAAGATCGCTTACTGACGTGCATCAAGGAAATAACAATTAATTCGTCGTTCCGCACGCTGCGATTACAATTTTTCCAATTTTACGTTTTTATAATATTGATGATGTGAACGAGTACCAGCTTTAAATACTCCGACAATCACACGTTACTACGGATTGTACAGTAAATATCGTTTCGCTGGAAGTCGTTAAAACGTCATCGTGTATGCAAAATTTAAGCGGTGCTATAAATGTATATGGAGCACGCGAATGATGAGGTAGCATCGGAGATTTCGTGCCACGAGAGATATTTGCAAATTATAAACGAAATTTATAACGAAATGTTAAGTGACATGTTACATACGCGAAGCTCGTAACTGATCTCGAAATTATTCATTTTTTATCTTCTTGGTACTAAAATTGTTAAAAATTGGAATAGAACTTAAGCGATTGGATTTTGTGTTCAGGATTATTACGTATGCATTTATGTTTAAAATTAATGTTAAAAACACGTTTCTTTATGAAGAAAGAGATTTTAGATTAATATTTGTACATAAAGTTCACTTATCGTAAATATAAAGAACAATTATTTTATAAAATATAAATCTTATAACAATGAGTAATATGATGTTTACGAACTCTGATTTTTATTCTATTAAGTGGCAAGATTTAATTGTCGCGATTGTTTATATAAAGGTTGCATAAGAAAGATAAGTTAAGCAAGGTAGCACCTACTTTGTAACAGATCTATATTCGTACTCCGATCGATTAATACTATCTCATCAACCCCGTGTGATATTCATGATGTCTCTTTACACGAAAATACTTTTCCATGCTTATATAATTAGACTTGTAATATATAATGATGACATACATACTTTATTTTAAAGATATCGAACGTGTAGTTGATTTCCGCCTGAGTAACTACAATGTTTTTTTTCCACGGAATTAAATCAGCTAAATATTTATATGTGCGAAAATGCGTGCTTCAATATTTATACGCCAGCGTTTTGGATATAAATATTGTTACATATTTATACCTATCGCACATCCTACGTTCGCCACGCGTGAGTCTGATTATAATTTTATTTCGCCGTCACGCGACGTAATCGTTATTTACTTTTTGTGCCGGCTTCGCGACGCACATCCTCGTTAAAATGCATCGTATGTGTAAAATATGATATAGAAGATATCCCAGGGAATGCGCAAATACTTCACCGGTGGATCTTGGCTAATTATTTTTAGCAAAAATTGTCACATAGATTTGATAAAATGAAAAATTCTATTTATATCACAAAATTTTAGTGTGACTTTTATATGCATCAGTCACATAACTAAAAAACCGTTGCATTAAATCACAAGTAAATTGATTATTTAATCCAAATATAAAATTTTTTTATATGTCAATAATAATGACAAATTAGATTTGTACTGCAGCTTCGTTATCATGATACAACTTTCAATTAGATTAGTTGTGAAGCATTGGTAAAATATTTACATTTCCGGGACGCTTTGTATCGAATATCTATATCTGGATTCCGTCTTGGTTCATCGCTCGTTCCAAGTAATACCGAATGACAAGCCTCGTGGTTGGGAAACCCACGCGCGTTCTCCCACGTGTGAATCGATCTGAAAGGACATCTTACTTTCAACAGTGAGACGACAGCCTGTTATGTGAGCGAAGATCGATGACAGGGAAATAAAATTGAGAAAAATAGTCATAATTCCAATTAACCGTGCAACGTTGTTGATTTTCTGTTCTGGTAATCGTAATTAGTATCACAGAATCCTGTTCATGCTTCGGATTGATTTTTTTTTTTTTTTTTTTTTTTTAAGAAGAAAGTATAATATTTCAATTAAATTTCCTCTGAACTGATATCGAGATCTTCTGACCGCGATTCTAGTTGTAGAAAAAAAATATGTAAAATGATCGAATCAAATTTCTGAATTAAATCATCACCGAATTTATATTCTCGTCACTTAAAGTCTTGAAATATTAATTTTAATAGTTTTTTTTTTAAACAATCTAAAGTTATACTTTAAATAATAAAATTAATATATTAATATAAATTTGAAACGTATTGAGGAATGAAATATGAATTAAAAATGCAGAATCTCACGAATAAAATTTCTCTAGGATGCAAATTAAATATAGCTAATGGATTTTTTAGCTATTTTAGTTTGAATCCTACTTACTAAAGTTTACAATTGTTATTGAACTAAATTTCTACAGAGGAAATTAAATCTGAGAAAAAATCTTGTTCCTTATCAAATACCGCAGAAACGATAATTCGACATTTATTATAAATAGTGCTGTTACATTTTCAATTTAGTTTGCCAAGATTCGTTCTACTTGTCAACATAATATTTTGCTGTCGCGGAAAGATGCATCAACGTCAGAATAGAGAATTAATTTTTCCGGGACGTTCGCCGCGCGGCGACCCACGGTGATCATTAAGGGGAGTATCACCCGCTGCTACGTGCACAATGTCGCGGGCAAATTCTGACGTTAAGGCAATTTAATTGTGTGCCTCACATTCCAATTTATCATCCGCGTTCTCTATTATTACTCCTGCATATGCACGGGTCCGTCTAAGCAAAAAGCGGTAATAAAGGTGGCTGCGGACTTAGGTAGGACGTATGCTGCAACATGATTACGTTGCTGCATTAGAAAGAACACAAATTGCAAAGATACATGCACGCCACGTTAGGACGAAAGAATGGAGCGTATCCTGGACGCAGAGACCGCAAGGAAATCCCGTGTGTCACAATTTACCACTTTCCTCATCGCGACGAGACGACAACTCTTTAGCCTCGATTTTATCATATCCGTTTCGAAGGACCAGTATGAAAGAGATCGTCTAACGCCGTGTCGCCAAGAGTATTCTTGGAAGGCTTCTATATAAAAATGTTTACTCCCTTCGGAAATATGTGTTTCGAAATTTTACAAAGGAAGAAACAGGAATTTAACTTAACACAAATACTTTATATTTATATTTTTTTTTATTTATTGTTAAATTTAAGGGACTGGAAGATTTTTAGATTGTTTGAAAATCATGTTTTGACAATTTTTGGTGACGAACCAAATAAATGTTCAAAAATGAAATTTTGTGGGATATTTAGACAATATATGAAAAGAAAAAAAATATAAAGAGTATATTTTTTACTGATAAAAACTATATAATTATAAAATATGTATATAATTGAAATACATACTTATTGTCAAAGATCTTCTGACCCTCCAGTCCTCTTAATTATATTTATGATTATAATTTTTGGTAATACAGTATGCTTTACTGTAGAAAAGAATATTTTGCGTATCTCACTCAACTGTGAAGAACGTCAATTGTAGTCGTTTTAAATATTTTCTACGATGATGTATCTTGTTTAATATTAAGAAAGTTAAAGCGACTTATATTTATGATGGGATTTTTAGCAGTACATCGCGCTTTACGATGGTTTTAGTTTATTACAAACAGGGAAATAAATAAGAAGTATTTATTACTTCGTTTGTAATAAATTACAATCATCGTAAAGCACAGTGTACTGCTAGAAATCATATCATAAATATAAGCCTCTTTAATTTTCTTACTATTAAACAAGATATATCATCGTAGAAAATATTAGAATTAGCATTTTTCAGAGTTGAAATACGCAATATCCTTTTAATAAACACAGCACTCTCTGAACGATTCTTTTATATTCGCACGTTTGGTCTTTGAAATTCACCCGGAGATGCTTATATCCGAGTTTATCAGTTTCAAGTGAGTAGCGACGAGCTGCTGTTCAACAACGAGTCTTGCGCCAAGAGAACGGGCGCCTTTCAAAGGATTTTTATTCTATACGCGATTGGCCACGCGCTCTTTGTTCCCACGCTACTGCACTTTAGCACGCATAATAACGTATGACGAGAAGAAGCGTGGGTGTACAAGGTGCTATGCCTACATAATTGCAAAGAGGGTCCGTAAAGCCGGGGTGTTAACTTCCGTCATCCGGGACGGCGTGCGCGTATGAAGGGGTTTGTTGTAACGAGGGTAGTTCGCCTTGATGCGGTAGCGCGGTCATAAAAGCCAGTGCTCTCTCGTATTATTATTTAATAAAAATTACGGCGACAAGCCGGTTATTACGGCATCTCGTTTCGATTAAGTTAGGCTCGCCTCTTTGCACCTGAATTTTAACGGCTTACTCTACAGTCAAGCTGTTCATTAATCATTATATATATATTTTTTTTTTAAGTCGGGCTATTATTGACTTTTTTATAATTCAGAGTCAATTTGAGCACGATGCAAACTTCAATGTACATTTCTACCAATGTAGACTAACTTTGATCTCGATTTAACTAATTTAACCTTTCATTGTACTTTTCTTCGTTTTTTTTTACGTTTTATCTCAAAATAAAGAATAAATTAAAGATGTATAGGACATTTTTGAAAACATTAAAAAAATTATTAAAATATTGCATTTGAAAGTAGTGGAAAAAATTTGGCGATTTTCTGTCTGGATAAAAAGTTGTTTTAATAAGAAGCAAACATGTGTCTAATGAAAATATTAATAATGAAATAATGAGATAAGAAATAATGAAAAAAAATTTGAATTTTTAAATTGAAGTGCTTTAAATATTCAAGATGATTTATGTAAAGTTTCATTGCGATGCAGGGGTCAGTTTTGCACAATAAACAAAATTCATTTATTTATTAAAATAACTAAACAGCCAATCACAATAAATGTATAAATCAGCTGAAAGTACTTATATTTGAAGTAGTTATACAAATTGAGATTTTTCTTAATGCTATAAAAAGTAATTTAATGGTCAATAGAGTAAATAAACTGTAAAAATATGTTATTAAATAAAAATGTAATCTTATATACACAATTTTTATGTGTATACAGTTTATTTGGCGGGTTAATATTAATACATTTTTTCAAATTTGATTTATTTTGCAGGGACCGATACATTCTTAAGCCGAGATCAAAGTTAATTTTAACATTGATTTTTTAACATTGATGCAAATGGATATAAATAACATATCGCAATCAATATCCCTCTCATCTTGCTACAGGCTATGAGAAAGGAAGTTTACTCGTTATTTGGAGAGGTTTTAACTGACCCTCGGAATATTATACTTCAATTTTGATGTTAAAGAACGACAAAACTTCTGTGGCACTTTATGAAGAATCGTAATAGCCGTTTCCGCGCGAGTTATGACTTAATTGCCCGTTTCCCCTCGCGATTAGCACCTCGGCTGGCAGGTTTCTTGTTGACGGCTCTGTACAAATCGTTGCGGCGAACTGCTTCGGATCGATCCATATCCAGACACCTTTTCAACCGTAACGAGAGCTCGTGTTCTCAGCAGTTGCTGAACGGTTTTGAGTACTATAACGACGACGTCTCTTCAGTAAAATATCGTTACCGAAATCTGATAACCGAGAGCCTCTGATTTCCATACGTGCCATCATTAATAACGAGTCTTCCGATGCATACTGTCTGCTATTTTCAATCGTCCTCCCTCTTCCCTTCGGTGTAGATTGCTATCGGTGCTACGAAGCCAATATCCATCAATATAGCTGTCTGTCAAAACTTTTTTCTCCTTCCATCTTTTTGGATATAATACGCATAATTAAGACGGGTTTACATTCGCGCACGGTTCAATGATCTCCCCCGTTGCTCGTCGAGATTCATTGAGAAGCATAAAATTATCTTCAATGAAATACTTGATTGGAGAGCGCGCGTGGAGTAAGCTAGATCAAAGACAACTGCTGTTACCAGCATCCTGTTTCCTGCGATGAAAGTCGACGTTCTACACGTAACAGTCGATTCTAAGGCAGGGCTTGCTGGCTGCTGGCTACTGGTTACTGGATGCTGGATGCGCGACGAAGGAATGTAAAATCGGCGCGAAATTCCGCACGCTTTGGCCAACCGCCACTTTCCAACGCCTCGGGTGTCGTTTTCTAAAGATCGTTGTTTGTTGGTCGCGCTGTACGTGTGCGTCCACTAGGCAAACTGTTCCGAGTGGAGCGCAGAGCAGTCTATACCGGCCAGACACCTTTCTATCCTTGTGGGCTCCGCGAACAGGAGTTACCGGTTGGAATGCCATCGCACTGCCACGCTTAAGGTCCATCCACACGTGCTAACGACAGCCGGTCCGGCTGCCTTATGCCTGCCATCATAGAGCCGGGATTTGCACGCGAAATGAATTCAGTCCGTTCTAATATTCCACAGACTGAAATCCTGTCCGTTCATAATGATCTGCGATCCTTCGTGGAAACGGTATTCTTCGGGGAAGGAAACGAAAGGCATGTTCGGGGAAACCAAGAAAGCATGTAAACTAACGAGATTCGATCGTAAATAACAGCCAAACAAGAGTCTGGTTGTATAAAATATAGAAGAATTTAAAATGAGTCTAACAGTAAAATTTCAGTGTTCTTTTTACAAAGGATGGAAGGTAGTTGCGGATATATTTTGAATAAAATGCTTCTCCGCAAAAGAAAGACAATATCACGTTGAAGGAACTTCTCGACATTTTTATGAAATACTCGACAACATTAATTATTATTATATGGTCCACTGGAAGTTTCTTGCAAATTACAAAGAGAACTTCGCATGATGAACTTAGACTTGTCGCGTTATAAAATAAATACATACTAAAATTAATTATGTAATCAGAAATAAGAGTAATGTCGGGCTGTATGGGAAAATTCAATATTTTACAAAAAGAGGACTGGCAAATAATCCATCATATTGCTTTTTCATATTCCATTACCCACGCTCCATCAGGCATTCCATTATCAATGCACACTTGCGTTTCCTTTTTTCATCTTTCAAGAGAATTCAGTTTTTATATCCGTCTGAGTGCTTTGAACTATAAAATATCGATCGATTATTGGGCACACTTCTTAGACTTATACTGTGACTTTTTCTTTTAATATCTACAATAAACCGCCGCTAAAGTGATCATTCATGATCAACATATAATTTTTCAATGACGCCCTGGTGATCAGAATTTTTTAAAACGTTTATAAAAAATAAACTCTGCTTTATGCAAAAATTTCAATGACACAAGAAACTTAATAATGATGTAAAATAAAAAGCACACCATTCAACACACTACTTATGAGAATATAATCTTATATAATTATATTATATAATATTTTATATGCTGATGAAAATTTTATCGTGTACAGTAATACATGCAAAACTCGCTGGGTACAAACATTTTTAACGAAAGACATCTCGAATTTTATAAATTTTATTTTAATTAAATATTTTTAATTAACTTTCTTAAGGATGCATGTATGAATTATTTTAAAACATTATCAAAAATATAAAAATTTCATAGAATGTTCTAATATTACGTTTGAGTATCTGTGTAAAACTTGAATACAATTTACTTATTGGTTTAAAAGTTATTTAATTTTTTGTTTAGTCTTAATTCTTATGTACAATCGTGTTTTGCAGTACTTATTTGCAAATTTAATGGGAAAATAGCATTACCAATTAAATCAAAATTTTTACACATACTATTAAAACTCTAATAAATATTTGTTTAGAAATTCACTTAGATTCACTTACTCATTAAAAAAATTATTTGTTCAAAACTGTAGCAAAATATAATAATTTTCGTTACAAAAATCATAAATCAAATTTGTTATTGTTTTCCCTTTTGCAGTTAGTTTCAGGGCTAAAATTCGGGCATTCACCACCAAAAATATTTTTTCTTGTTGATTAGGGTAAAAAAGAATAAATCTATAGAAACCTTCAGTTTTTAAATTTCGATAACATTTAGCTTATATTGTATAGCCGAAACGTCCTTCACTTTACTACTTCCTTCTCGATGAAACATATATCTGGCGAGCACTCTCACCTATGTATGGATACACCTTAATGCGTCTCTGTTCAATAGGTGTTCCCCCGGGTTTCCAGTGCCACGCGACACGTACGCACACGCGTGCGAGCGAATGCAAACGCGCACGTTCATTCGATTGACCGGTCGCGATCGCGCGCGCGAACCGTCGAGCGTGCACGCGTGAGGTTGCTCGCCTTGCACGACCTCGCCGCGTCACGCGCACACATTTAATTCCCATTGGCGCGACGCGATGCGACGCGTCACATATCGGCGAGCCTGAAATAATTAGAGAGACAAGAGCACGTGATTAACGGACTCATTAACGCCGGCGAGGGCGGAGATAATTGTTTGCGGATTTCTGTGAAAACTGAAACTATTAAGAACATGCTCTGATTGCGTTGGGCTCGTACGTTGCGTGAAACGATTAATAGTATAACGTAAATGTGATTTAGTGTAATGTAACCATAAATGTGATTTGATGTGAAGTAACCGTTGACTATTGTTTGCCGAAAGAGATAAAATTTTATCTCATGAATATATCGATAGGACAACGGTTACTAAATTATATGACGAAATCTTGCATAAAAATTAGAATTTGCAATTATGAAAGTATATTTACAAAAATAGATGTAGAAGTACTGATCTTTTATAAAATTTTAATAACTATTTGCATATATAATTTCGAGATAATATTTCAGCTATGACGATTTGTTAATTCATCTTAATAGTGTATATATTTGCAAAATTAAATTTACAAAGAAACAGTTTAATAATTTAAAAAAATATTTTAGCTGTATTATGCATAAAATATTTAGAAATATAATTTATTTATTTACATGTTTACAATTATTCCTAAATTATAATGTAGAAATATTGCAGCATGAAATATACATTTAGCAAGTAACATTTTACATAAAGAATTAAACGACTTTTGGAATTAATGTAAAATATTTATACTTCAAACTTAAATTCGTCTAATTTTTGACAAATATTATTTAGAAATTTATGCGATATGACGTATCATCTTGGAGCAATTATTGCAAAATTTTCGTCAATTCGTGATGCTACTGAAAATAATTTCTTCCGATCCAATCGTTTCGTTTGATTGAAATAAATATCAGTTGAATAAATAATTTACTTTTAAACTTGGGACATAATTTTTTTAATATTAAGGAAATGAAGTTAAGAAAGTTTATATTAATTTGAAAATAAAATGTTTTCCAGTGCATTATTGTGCAATATTTGCACAACTTGCCTATCGAGGCATATTAATGGATCGCCTCTTCTTTCTTCCACCAGACATCGAATTCATATCGCGATACAGCTAAATGCAATTAAACGATATCTCGGCTAATTAGGCACGCGATAGCACTACCCTGTCCAATAGGCGAAAACTAACCCCAGCTAGAACCACCCTTTCCACCAGGAGCTCCCGCGCCGCTGGAGGTATTCTCGTCTATTCCGAAAGTAACCCGGAAAAGCGGGTAGCTTGGAAAACATTCTCGAAAAGTCTAGGCGATTTTACCAGGGATGCAGGCCGACAGACAAGGCTGCCGGTCCGCCAATCGAACCGCTTCGCCGAGACGTGCCGTCACGACGACATTTCCGATATATTATCCGTAATGTCACTCTTGATGACCTATTGCCCATTATCGATTGGACAAACATCTAATTCCACTCGCTGTGCGCCTCGCAAGCTTTATTTATAGACTGCGGACACGCTGTTTCATAATAGCGCGCATATTGTTTCCTATTTTGCCCGCACATTTTATGCAACTTTTGAAATTTTATTAACAGCTACAAGGCCGCGGCGCAGAACAGACCGCACACGCGATAAACTCGCGATGCGCATTTGCGTAAAAGTAAATAACCGCCTCATTCTCTTAGCGAGGCGTTAATTCCGCTAATTCGTTCGGATTAAAACGCGCTGAATTTATTATCGCGAGATGTATTTTAATGTATTAGTAATCGCGCAGGTGTGTGTATCACAGGTTGAATTAGCGAAATTAATAAAATAGCGTGCGCGTTGGCTTTTATGCATTGAATAACCAAATTGATTGTCATTATCCACAAATGCGCTAATATAGCGAGTTATGAAGGTTGATATTCCGCGGGAATATGTCATATCGTGACATCGCGTCACGCCTGTCACAGAGAAATCGCGCGGCGCCTATTAACGTCAATTTGTTGAAAAACAATTCGGACTGCATCGAATCGAAATGTATATTTAATTCATTTAATTTCTACAATAAATAAATTGAACTCTCTACGGCGCGTACGTGTGCTCGAAGGGAAAACTTTCAAGCGACAGAATTTTGATGTTATTTCAATTGCTGCGGATTACTTTATTAAAACGAGAAACGTTTCATTAAAATCGTTAGAGTTCGTAGATTTAATTAATTATCCTTTTTCGCGTTCTCCCCCGGGCGGTTTCTGCAGAATCAACAACGCGCCGCGCCGATGTCTTCTCTCCCCTTTTCGCGGGGGTCTGGCGTTCGCCAGATATGTCATCGCGCCGTTATTAGCGTTATCTCCAGATAAATGGATTTGTCGAATAATGTTCGGACGCAGCGAGACCGCGTTGACCGGGGTCAGAGTGATCGACATTTTGCCGATGAGCAAATCGGCGGTTTTTCCACGAAAATGGAATTTTGACGAAAAATTGAAGCACCGATGTAACAGGCTAACAAACGCGCGAGTAGGAAGTCGACCCGACCTGTGGGAATCCTGCGGGAGCCGCGTGTGCGCGCGCGCGCGCGCGCCTTCGGGCGCGTCCAGCCCGCCGCCTGTTTTTCGCCGGGGTGGAAAAGCGGCTGCCTCCGCGTGCGTGCCAGACCTGGACGTGGGCCGCGCAAGCAGGCGCGCAGGAAAACTCCGCTTTCGCTTTCCCTGACCTAGGCTCAATCCCGGAAATCGAGGGGGGAACGAGGCCTTTGTCGAGCGAGAAAATTCTCGGCACCGGGAGAGCGAATTTCCCTCGTGACTAGGAGGTCATGTTATTGCGAGAAGGCTCTCCGGGAGAGCCTTGCCCACGGGATGGATCGAACAGAAAGGTCGCTCGTCCGTTCGCCATTGGCCGTTTAGCTGGCGCTGGTCAGATATATTACTGTCTGTAATGGAGCCGTTAGCGATGGTCACGAAATGCTGCGCGACGGCATTTCGTGGTCTTCATTCCGTTACAATTTGAGATTTAATCTAAGAAACAGTTTATATTTAAATGGTCTACTTCCGTTTTTAGATAATGGATAAATTTTATAATTATATTTAAAGAGATCTCCCTCTGTACCGCGTTAATATTTCCTAAAGTTTCACTAAATCATTCACCCTGATAGGACATTTATTAATATAGCGAATTTATTTATGTAACAAAATCTTTCATGAAAATTATATATTTTGCAATCATGTAGATCTGTTTACAAAAATAGATGTAGACGTATTGACTTTTCATTAAATATTGATAATTGTTGCATATAACTTCGAAATGCGCATATAACTTCGAAATAGTATTTCGGCAAGATTCTGACGATATTTTGATTCATCTTAATTGTAGAAGAGAAGAGAGTAATATGACACCCATTATAACCAATATTTTATATTAATACTTTAACGATTGTATTCTTCAAAGTGTTGTTTAACAGATTCTAGACTCAAAGAAATATTTATTAATTAGGACATGATTTATAAAAATGTGACGCACTGCATAATTGGTGAAAGAAAAAAAAGTAGTAGTAATATGGCTAAAGCCCAAAAATAGTTTTCTGAAAATTGATTTAATTTAAAAAAACACACAGTATTTTGTTACAAAATTATATATTTTCAATTTTTCATCGTTCAGAATTTTCCTGTGTTCAAAGATTTTAGAGATATCATTAGAAATATTTTATCAATGTTTAATATTAAACAACAAACATAAAATAACATCTCTAAATGACATGTTTTTGAACATCGCCCTTTAGAATAACAATTAATTTATCGAAGAAACATTAAAACGATATAAAAATTTTGTTTAAAAAATCATATTAATAAAATCCCATGTTATTGTTTAACTTTGCATAACTCAAAATGTATATAGCCGAATAAAAAGTTAAATAACAAAAAAATACTCTAGTATACATACGTTCGTGTAATAATACGCTCACATTTAAAAACAATGAGGAAGTATGTGTAATTAAGTGCTAAAGTAAACTTTGAAAAAGTTTAGAAGTGCTTTAAAGTAAAAATGCCTTATAACAATTGTTAGCTATTGTGTATTAGATCGTCACTAAAAAACGGCGGGCTACTAACTGAATAAATAATTTTTGGAATTCGTCACCTAATAACGGAAATAATGGGAATAACCATAATATCTACAGTAGCCATAATACTCTTTTCTCCTGTATGTTTGCAAAATTAAATTTAAAAAGAAATTGTTTAATAATTGAGAAAAAATATTTTAGCTATATTATATATAAAACTTTTAGAAATATAATTAATCTATATTTACAAAATATAATTAATACATATTTACAAAAATGCATAATTATTCCTACGTTATAAATTATAACGTAGAAATATTGCACAGCATGGTAGCATGTTGAATAAAAAATCAGTTTAAAATTATTGTGAAATAATTATATCTGAAACCTAAATTTGTCTAATTTTTGACAAATATTAGAAACTTTATTTCTCTAAAATTCCTGCGGTATTACATCATCTTGGAGCAATTATTCCAAAATTTACGTCAATTCGTAATGCCATTATTGTACAATATTCGCACAATAAGTCTATCGAGGTTAATTTCCGACAGTGAGAGGATAAAAGATTGTAGGGAGGCATAAAGTTCAAAGTGGAAGTGCATCTGCGATCCACTTCACTCTCTGGATCTCGCAAAATAAACATAATAGAGAGGGAAATTTTATTCGTTTCGCAATAATTTCTGAAAATTCAATTACGAGAAAGCTCGACTATATCTACGAGTAAAACGGTATAAAGAATATTAAATACAGAGGAGGAAGGAATGTAATATTTCATCGCTCCACTAACTAACACAAAAACAGGTCCAGATTGAAATTGTTCAGGAATTCCGGGCGTGCGCGCGCGAAATGCGATTTCCTAGAAGTAGTAAAATCTCTCTCTCTCCTGCGCTCCTGGGACAAGAGCTTTCGTAGTTTCCCCAACTACGCGTTTTCCACGCGGCATATTTTCTATGCGTCCCGACGATTTGCCCCACCACGTGTCTTCGTGTTCTTCCCACGCTCGCCTCTCGCCATTCGTCCAGCGGCTTTCCCGTGGGAGGAAGGATTCCCCGGTCCTCGCATGGTCTCCTAATTCGGGATAAGCCGTTGCTCTCCCTCCACGTGCTGAAGTACGTGCTTCCGGAAATCAAACGCGTCATCATTTCAACGGCTCTCGAGTAGGGGCTCCGTACACGGAAGCTCATCCTGACATTATCGTCGGGTTGATATCGCCAGGCGCGCCATTCCTGTAAAAAACGGAATCTAGAGCGAACATTTTACTCGCGCGATTCGCCTAGAGTAGGTATCAAAAAGCGTGCGAAAGTATCGTGGCGCAATTATATAAGTGAGACATCGTCGTTATCGCGACAACATTACCGAAGGGGTCGCTTCCATGAGTCCCGACATGAGACAAGACGAGATGAGACAAGAACTGCGATCCACAAGGACTACCGCCACGTTGCGTCGAAACACGCCCACTGGGAGAGAAGGAGAGAGAGAGAGAAAGCGAGAGGGTGTTCCGCCACCTCTTCTCCCACGTCCGAGGATGCTGAGACGCATCCTCGGCGCCGACATGCCCTCCTGTTTGCGCCTAGACGTCGGCGGATTGTCGAAAGTGCTTGCGTCACGAGGCGTACGCCGGTCTAGCCGTCCGGGACGGACGTGCAGCGACGCGTGGCGTCGCGTCGTACCGCCTTGCGCCTCATCGACGGCCACCCCCGCGAAATTAGGAAATCAGTCGACGGTTGAGACACGTTGCCGACGCGCGTGAGCGTTCCCTTTTCCCGCGGGAAACGACGGCGGTCGCGCGCGCTCCTCGGCTTCATCCCTCTCTTTCTCTTTCTCTCTCTCTCTCTCTCTCGTTCTGCCGCTCCTTCTTTCTGCGCGTCATTCTCGCGGGAGACCCACCTGCACAGGTGACGCACAGGTCCTACGGGGGTGCGCCGGGCCATCCCGGCAGAAAAACTGCCGATTTGCCCGAAAATCCGGGACTCCCGTATCAGGCTGCCAGGAGACCGGTCAAGGTGTGCCGCGGACGCCGGCAGGGACCGCGATATCGAGCCCGGCGCGTTCCCTCGGGATGCGCGTCGGGACGCGCGGCCCGTCGATTCGCGCACCGCGTCGCTCCGAAGCGCCAGCCGGCGCCGAAAAGCGCGCCCGTTTCACAGGATAGCAAGCGCCGCGGAGGTTCACCGGCGTACACCCTCGCGGCGCACAAGCGCGAAGGGGAAATTCGGTTTTCTCTCGAGTACTCATGTACTCTGTACGTGCCGCGTCAATGACCCTCGTGTGTTCAATCAATAAAAAAAAAGAAGCTTTTAAAAACTGTAGCAGAAAATCGACCTGGCGATCGAAAGATGCCAGACGGTCGGCGAGCGTAGTAGAGTCGCGAGAGCACGTAAAAGTCTAATACAAAATCTTTTAATAACTAAGTCATTCTGTGATTGTGGTAAAGCCACTTATCAATGTCTGTAACGGATCGCGAAAAGACGATTGTGGCATGCGACTTTATCTTGTTCGACTGGTATTATTTTAGTTCTCTCTATCTCTCTCCCTCTCTCTGCGTTTTAAAAGAGTTTATTGGAAAAATATTGGCGACACCGTTGTAAATAAATTGGATACAATTAGACTGTACATGTGCCACATTATCTCGTTGGGGGATGAGACGATAAGCTTAAAAAAAAAAAAAAAAATGCGACAGAAGCGAGCGGAAAAAAAGCGCGTATGCGGCGAACATGAAGGTAGAGGAGCGTTAGGGCATTGAAATATTAATGGCTAATTAATAATCAAGCTGATTAATATCAATGACATCAAATGTGGTGCATCCGCATATGAGGTTATTTCAGTTTAATAATACCCTGTTTACCAGCATTTTAGTCCACGCAACTCGGCCGCGCAACAAATAAAACATTATTTCTTTTAATTTAAATGAGGCGGAAGATAACGAACAATATACTTTTATGGCAGCATTTTTTTTAAGAAAACGCAAAGGTTTGGAATCCGGACACAGACACTTTTAATCTTCACTGTACAATACAAAAATTATAAATAACATAGAACAATTAAATAATTACTCTCATTTTAAAAGTATCAATTGTTGAATACGGTTCTCCAAATCCAAATCGGTCTAGGCTTTTAAAATCTGAGAAATATATTTCGCAGGATGAATAAAGGGGTCTATGGGGCCGTAATCTCTATGCAATATGTCGCAGACTCGTGCAGTATCGACGGCGCCAGTCTCCTCCTCTCGCAAGGCCATAAATTTAAGTATTTAAAGCGCGCGCCTGAGTTTTCCGTGCGATGTAACGTTGATAGCAAAGCCGCAGGGTGGTGTATGATTTTCGCATCAGCGGTCACCGGCGGTCTCCTCCCCGCGCGACACGCTCCGCTACCAGCTTTTCCATCCTCCCCGTCTGTGCGTTAACCCTTCCTCTCTTTCTTTCTCTCTCCCGTTCCTCCCTCCTCCTTCGCTTCTCTCCTCTTCCCTCCCGTTGCGTCCTGCGATCCCTTGCGGTCCGCCGGAGCCTGCGCTTTCCCGGCGTTCCGACGTACCTTCCGCGTGCATGAGCTCCTGATAGGTTACCGCCCGTTCCTTTTCTTCCTTCAAAGACACCCCCGAGGGAGTACCCGAGCGCGTACCGTAGAGGGTTACGGACGAGCGCGGATTGTCGATTGTGTCCTTTTTACCAGGAGCACCCAGGGGAGATCAATAGCGCCGCGTATGTCGCGATAAGAACGTCGCGCGGAGACCGACGTTGCGGTATTGACAGAGGAAAAAAAAAGCGGTGAAAAGAAGAAAGGGAGAGGGAGATAAAAAAAAATTGCGACGCATCACGTTCGGAGTGTCAAACGGGCGCTACATCAGAGAGCGAAATGACTTGTCCATAAAGGTATAAAGGGGATAATCCGATTTCTGGATTGTAACGCAGCTAATCCTCGCGTTAAACTCGTTACTTTGCACGGTCGCACAGTCGCTGTCGACGACAATTATTATTATTTTTTTTTTTTTTTTTTCCCACGGAGAGAGACGATAAACACGCTTCACTCGCGTCCAGAAAGGAAGTCACATTCGACTTACACAATTGTGTATTTGAACAATTTATTTGAAACTGTTAACGTTAACTCACCGAACCAATCGGGTCGTGCAAAATCACGGGGGACAGGAAAAAATTATTATCAATCAATTATAACTATTGGTAATTTAGTAAAAAAAATCGCTGACGCATATGAATCGCCGATAAAATCAGTTCTGATGACTGTAACGAATTCTCGAAGTAAATCTTCGCGGTACATGTAGCTATCGTTTCTTCTTTGCTTACGAGATAATCTCTTTCAGAGATCGCAGCGAGTTGACGCATAATGACATATAATGAGGCTCGCTAAAAAAAGGCGCGGGAAAAAAAATCGATTAGTAGCTCATCGAAATGAATCGCGCTGATACGCGCGTCACGCGTTTCTCCGATTTGGAATACAAATGTGGGAAATGCTGCGACGTCGTTTAAATGGAAATCTACAGCAGCAATATCCCGGCGGGGCGGCTGACGCAGATGCATGCAGCACGCCATAACAATACCGGTAACATTAATGGCAATATAATAATGATTTCTTTAGTAGAAATTAATATTCTTTCGCTATCTTCTCGTCTCAACGTTCTAGCTCTCTCTGTGTGTATCAATGAAATTTGGAATCGTAGATAAAAGTTATATTGAATGTTAAATTAATTGCTAGAAGTTATTACTCAACTTTTTAATATTATGAAAGAGAGAGAGAGAGAGAGAGAGAGAGAGAAATTATAATTTTTTGTACACCAAATAATGTAATATTAATTAATTAAAGTCATAATTTGAATTATCACAAAGATAGTAACAAAAATGTTGTATGTTGTTCTCCTTCCGATGAAGATTACTTAAACGCTCTCTTCATTTTCGTCAGTTCTCTATTATTCCATACAAAAGCCCTTTGCTTTTAATTCTCGCAGGTGTGCTCTTATCTCCTCTCTTCCTTCCCTCACCCGCCCTTGGTCCTTGTTTCTCGTCTCCTCTCCCGTGTCCCCGTTTATCCCTTCTCATCCCTTTTCCATTTCATAGGAAGTTTCGACTGCGCAACCGACACACTCGGATGAAGTTACGAGGATATTACGCCATATATACGTACATACACACACACACACACGCACACACGCACACACACACACACACACACACACACACACACACACACACACACACACACACACACACACATATATATATATATATAACGTAAACGTAAAGTATAGAAGCTGACGCGTAGCACATAAGCACGTAAGTCGTAAAAGCTAGTTGAAGTTCGTGCAACGTCGTCTAATACGGGTATCCCGCCTCCTGTGTGTGGGCGCGTATGCATGTTGCAACTCGTAGATGGGTGCGTATCGCGTATTCCGCTTTTAT
Source organism: Solenopsis invicta (assembly GCF_016802725.1). Classification (NCBI taxonomy): domain Eukaryota; kingdom Metazoa; phylum Arthropoda; class Insecta; order Hymenoptera; family Formicidae; genus Solenopsis; species Solenopsis invicta. The sequence goes on along the minus strand of NC_052672.1, from coordinate 10,659,881 downwards.
GCCCGAAGCGCGAGAAGTTAAACGACGTTTCATTATACGAAGGGACCTTTCGACGCCATCGGAAAACTTTTCAGGCTCGCCCGTGCGATGACCAGCAGCGAGCAGAACGCCCGAGCGACGCGACGCCTCGGATTCGGGTATTCTATTAAAGTTCTGGTCTCGGAGCGGGTGAGCATACATAGTGCCAGCAATAGTTTCTATTCTCTTATGTCGGAGGTAAGTTTCTCGTAACTCCTAATTGCCGCGGCGCGGCGCGGCCGCCTGGCCACGGCTGACGCTAGGGATAATGACCTGTTCGCCAATGAAATGGTGATTCGTTACTTAGAAGAATTATTTCTCGAACGGCGGCGTTTAGCCTCGCCGGTAATTTCAGCGATTATAATAATCGGACGCCGAGGTAATTATGAGGCGCCGTGAACTGGTTCCGTCGTGTCGGATCTTTCCGAGGGGTTTCGCCTATATTTTACGTATACATGTTGCGGTCCAGAAATTTAACGTTACAATTTTGTTTTATTTATAGAAAATACGTAATTCGAGTTTAAATATTCTGCTTGATTAAAGTACGAATGAATCGTCGCATTAACATGATAGCACGAGGACGAAAGCGGAGCTACATTAAAGCAATATTATTTCCATTTCACATTAAATTCTAAATTTATGTGTATTAATGTCGAGTAAGCCGATTTTCGAATTTGTTGTGCAACAAATTTGAAATCGACATAATTTTCTATCAATAGATATCTATTCTATTAATATTATATCAGATTTTACATTGAGAATTTTGTACGAGAGACATTGTTTCTTTTGTGGAAACGAATGTATTATGTATTTGTCAAAAACAAGCCGGGATGTGATAATATCGAGTAAGACAATTGTATCATGCAACAAATTTGAAATCAAAATTTTCTATTAATATATCCGATTTCTTAACTGAGAATTTCGTGCGAAATTTATTGTCTCTTTTATAGAAAGTATATATTTGTCACTGATCAGCTACGGTCATATGTCAATCGAGTACAATTTTATTATCACGTAACACATTCGAGATCAAAATACCTTTCTATCAATACTACCTATTCTATTAATGTTACATCTGATTTTTTTTTTTGTATTGAGAACTTTGTGCGGGAGAGACGTCGTCTCTTTTATAGAAAGTATTATATTTATCCCAGATAAGTCGGAGTGTGCTGACGATTAAAATTCAGACAGCGACTGAGATGCCGTCGTTACGTTACGACATCCACTTTGCGCGACGTAGATCAATACCGAAACTATGAACGTAGCGACGCGAGGAACGACTTTAAGCAGCAGCAGCAGCACGCCCGCATTGTGTTGCATACCTGTGCGCGAGGGATGACGGCGTGGCGATGTACGCGAAGGGTTGGACGTTATGATGCTGCATTGTGCCATTTTACGACTTCCGGCTCAAACTGCCTCGCCTCGCTCGCAACCCTTCCCGACTCTCAAACCCCTCGCGATTCCACCGCCCTCGGAATTACCCCATTTTCTGAAAGACGTTTAAAGCGACCCTATACGCCGTAGGTCGCCGCATCTCGAATACTAATGCCGCTTTTTGAACAGATATAACGTACATACGGCTGTGTACATATTCGGGCAATTAAAGATCCAATTCCCTTCCCCACCCCCCTCCCTCAGCTAAAATTTTACACGCGAAAAGGATTGCGAAGATAAATAGTGTGAAATATAAAATAAATCGCGTACAGAGAGAGAGCTACACTGTTAAATTCGTAGTGTTGGATTCTACCCAATTTGAGTTATTTTTACTTATTCTTATAGGTTGCCATTGTTATTTAATATGTCTTCACTTTAAACTAAAAAAAATAAACGAATTTAACTATATGTTAAATTTGACTAAAAATGATTTACTAAGTACCGAGAAAAGAGTTGTTAACTTGACTAAAATTTTCAACTTGATTAAATTTCTTCAATTGAAGTATTTGTGTATTTAGATTAAATATATAAATGCTTAAATCAAAGTTCAAGTACTTTATGTATTTTGAATTAAATGTACATAAATACTTGAACTGAAAAAAGTTCACGTTGAAAATTTTAGTCAAGTTAACAACTTTTTTGTATCAATGTACGTTAATACATTACATGCTGTTGTGTTGAAATAATAAATTTTGACACTCATGGAAGTTAAAAATAACAAAATGTTATTTGAAGGAATTCGTTCAAAGATTGTTTAATATTTAAGTTTAATATTGTAAGTCACTGGATTTCGACATCTCTTAAATCTTACTACGTTATATTACTACGTCAGAAATACGAGCGAGAGGTAGAATCTAAATTTTATAACTTTGACCGAATCTTGCAGCAATTTACGAGTTTACGATCTCTCATTGTTTAGACTACCGAGATTCGTACAAGAGATTCTGTTTCTGATTTTCTCCACTCCCGTAAGCAACCCTCCAATTACTCGCTACCGTTCCAGCGCTGACATTACAAAACGCATGGCGCTGTATTTGCGCGATTGACAGTGTCTGACTACCGTTAACAAGCTCTTCTGGGGAAAAATAAGGCTTCAAGGCCTCTTGAGCGAGTATTGCAGCGGTGCGGTATTAATTAATAAAGCGCGGATCGTAACCGGCTCATGTTTCTCTAAATCCACACCCTGCAAGACTGCCGTAAATACGGTCTGAAAAGTGGGTATCGGGGTATCATTACGCGAGCCGGCTACGTCAATTAAACCGGCGCGGGCATGGTAAACGCCGGTAATTATGAGAGCGTTCCCGCCGCGATGGTTATTCCGTCATTAGTGCCGGAAATAGCGCGCCGCGCCGGCCGGAGGATGGAAGCCATCGGGAGTTTCGTGGAAGTCATCGAGAGGAACGGAGCCGATTAGCGGTCCGGCGAATTTTGCGCGGAACCCCACGAAAGCGGGGCACAATGTAAGGCGTCTCTCGAAATAGCGACGACCACCCCGTGCACTTTGCGCGGGGTCAGAAGTTCCCGGAACTCCCGGAGTGGGCTCTCTCTCTCTTTCTCTCTGTTCGCAGACGAGATCAAAGCGTGGTTTCGAGTTCCTGGAGGAGCACTTCCAGGATTCGTTTGTGACTCGAGTCTTTCGCGAGTTTTGGAAAGCAGCGCTGGAAACAGCGAAAACGGCTGCGCGTTTCGTGAAGACGATCGCAAATAATCGTTTGATATAAAGGGAGAAGCTGTAAACTTCTGTACACACGTTGCGGGTTTTAAATGAAGAAATATAGATCCGACGTAACGGCCTTATTATCCGTTCGAGTGAAACCTTGTATTTTCTCCCCGCGAGTTGAGAGCCAATAGGTCAATCCTCTCGTTGGGAGGAAATACTTTCATAATCCAGAGAGTTTCCCGAGCTCGAAGTAGGTCAGGACTGCAGGTCTCTCGACGATTACGTTTCGCGGATACAAAATGTAACCGCGAGTCAAAGCAGCGGAGCGCTCTTGCTCGATATAATGGGTATTTTGTACGTTGCAGAAATATACACGTCGTTCGTCGTACCAAAAGTGGATTTTCCCCGGCCAACTTTTTATTCATGAGATCCAATTATCGTCGGACCAGTCATCGTACGTCCTTCGCGTGCCTCTGCTCGCTGCTTCTGCTCCTGGCAGATAGTCGATATTCGGCATTGCATAATTGACCGAGAAGAGAGAGAGAGAGAGAGAGAGAGAGCTATCCGCTTGAAATCCTGTCGTTCCTCATTTCTCTTTGCGCCGCGAATCCCCTCACGATTTTCCACCCTCGCGTCTCCCGCACGCTAATCGCGGAACGGCGAGAATGCTCCGCTGCAGGAGCAGCGCAGCCCGGTTTTATCTCGATTGCGCAAGCATCGCGAAGTACGTCGATCGGCCCGATCGCGCGATATCCATTCATTCCGGTGGCCGCTGCAATTCCCGTATCGTAGATATCGAATTACCGGCGTACCGCGCTCGAAACAATCTCCCGATACGACAGTTTCTTAAGTGTACTCGCACGCGCCCGTATTTAATGACCCATGTTCTCACCGTAGCTGCGTAGGTTCGACGTTAAATGCGGCTATCTAATTCCCAACAATTATATGCTGAGAGTGACCTGCGCAAGTATGACTTAGAAATTGGACACTTGCGTTTCGTGTTAAGTTTCTTAGATTAATTGTTCACATTAAATTTTTCGATAAATATTGACGTGAAAAAATATGCGACTATTACAACCTTATTTTTGCTACAACTTCGTCATGTTATATTTCTGAACAGAAAGCATGCGTTTAGCTCAATATATGATATCGATACCTCAGAGTCAGATAAATTCGATAAACGAGACCCGAATAAAAAATATTTTATTTTCAAGCGATTATAATTGTTTAAAAAAATTGTATTGCAAAAATTTGCAACAACGAGTACTTTGAATTTAAAATTCTTAAATTTTTTAATTTTAATTTGAAACCAAAAGAATCAGGGGTTTTTTTAATCGATCCTTTAGACGAGCAAACACAAATAGTACTATATTAATCGCTTTAAAAATTTAATTTGTTCAAATATCAAAAATCGATATTTTTGAAAAATCAACAAATCATGATTTTACAACCAATAAGCAAAATTTTATTATTTGACCAATATAAATTGATAGATAAAGAGTTGTAATAAATGAATATTATTGTACATATAATTGTTCCGAACAATGCGTTTATTCTAGTCACACAGAAAAAACGGTTTTTTTTGCTGTGAAGTATCTAAAACTTCAGCTAGATGCAAATCTAAAAATAATTTTATTGGGTCATAAAATAATTATATATAGGACGCTCAAGCATGATGAGCGATAAGAAGGATCTTAACATTCTAACAACCAGCGTAAATAACCTACATAATTTTCATAGTCTCTCAATTAAAATTATTTTCAAATCTCTAAATTTGAATCAATAAAATCTTACTAATTTGCAGTACTATACTTACAACTGCGATATTCACCGTCAGTTACTATTCATCGTCTTTCAGTGATTCCAATTAAGAGAAAGATATTGTCAGAATTTATTATCATTAAGATGTGGCGCATATATCACTGTTTGATGCAGTTATCACTAAAATCAGACTATTTACTGTCCTTCAGTGAATAAGTTGATTCCGATTTAATTATATTTTTAGATGCTTTAGCGAAGCGGTACTTTCTGGGCACGTTTCCGAAATCGATACGTCTGCAAAATTTTCCGCTGAAGCTTCACAGGATTCTCGAAAAGCGAATCCTCTACTGCGCCAGATATACACCTGATAATAGGATATAATCCATCCGGTCTTTCTATCCCCCCCGTAACGGCGCCGAACAAACGGCATCGGATATAAGCGAGGCGATGGCGTCTTTTGCTACGGCACAGCTTTTAATACAGTTATGAGAAGGGAAAAAGAACTTGCTTCAAAGACGGGAGATATGATCAGTTACCAGGAGCAATAGCAAGAGACGGAGACAAAAGAAAAACAGAGGAAAAAAGAGGCAGAGTAATCTCGAGAATCTTAGAACTTCGCACCTTTGAGGGGAATTCCCTCGACAATTTCCACGAGAATCTCTCTGTCATTGCATCGCGGAATTAGATGCCGTCGTACTCCGAGAAGATGCATTTATTTATACTGTACCTTTTGCTATCGTTTTATTTGCCGCGCCGTCTATGTCTTTTCAGAATAACGCATTTTTGTCTCGAGGAAAAAAAAAATCTTGTCCTTAACAATAATCGCAGAATACGTTTAGTTATGCGTATTAGATCAAAATTATTGATTTACGTTTCTCGAACCCCAAAGGTTTTTTAAAATAGAAGATGATTAGCGGATAAATTTATTTCGTCAGAATAGTCAGAATAGTCAGAATTGAGAAGAGAATGCAAAGGTGTTGAGGTCGAAATATATTAATTTTTGCTATAAAAATAAGAAAGCTACAAGAACTTTATATTTAAACATAATTCTTTTCTCAATTGTGCTCTTCTTTTCAACTACAGTGTAGCTTTACTTGTGCATGCGTTTTACAGGACAAACAAGGAATATATAAAGTTATCATTTCAAAGCAAGTTCAAGAGCAGAATGTGCGAAAAGCAGTTCAGCAAAATAATACGATGAATTAAAAAGAAGTTAATTTATATTTCATTGTAATATTTTATTAAAAATCACATTTCTTCTTTGCATCCTCTCGACCATTGATTTTGACCTATTCGGCATTAAACAGTGGCTGCAAACAGTGGCTCGCTTTGGCGTTCACGGCGCTGTAAGCATCATTTCATGCTTGTTGTTTATCAAATATTAAACAAGAGCAAACGATGCTTGCAAGCTGTGCTGTAAGCATCAAAGCGAACGCAGCCAATACACTGCGCACCTCGTGCTAATTCTTTCTATATTAAGAAGCTTTATGAATGGCCGAATAGTAATTAGTGCGTCATTAAAAAAGGAGAGACCGAAACACGTTTTACGGCGTCCACTTTCAAGATGATTGGCGTCGCTCGCTCTCTTCGGCGAAACTTCTCGGCGCCCGGGCTGCAACAAGGGATCCGTTTAATTTCAGGAAACCCTATAAAGGTTATACGTTGAGACGGCCTGTACGCTCGACGCAGGAAATACGTCCTCGTAAAGTAGAAAAGGTAAAAGAAAGAAAAAGAGAAGAGAAGAAAGTGCGGAGGGACGGCGTGGCGCGGCGCGGCGCGGAAACGCACACCGACGCGTCCGTCGTGTGCGGGCGAAACAATGGACGAAGCGGAGCTGACCGAGGAGATGAACGAGGAAGACAGGGCGAGCGGGGTAGGAAATACGCCGCTGCTGCTGGCGAGAAAAAAAAAACAAAAGAAGCCAAGGGCGAGGGGAACCACCACGCCGCCGCCGGTGAGCGTATCCCCGGGGCGTATTCCGCTCGTATGTTGACATACACGCTTGTGCGTGTGAGACCGGAGGGATGAAAGGCGCGGATGTGAGTATAAAGTTTCCGGGTAACGCTACGGCAGCCGAGCGAAGGGGCTATCGTGAATAGAAAAAAAAGAGGAGAGAAAAAGAATGAGAAACGCGCGAGGAACACGCGTTGGAGTTAGAGATGAAAATTAGAATATCGCATTTTAATAACCGCTAAAAATGGCACGTGCACTCCTGATCGAGAGGGAAACTTTGACCTACCAATGTGTAGTGATGATGACATTTCTATGTATCGTACATACAACGCTACTCTGTAACTCGTAACGACAGTGTCGTTAAACTGTCATTGCGCGGGTGTTTCACATGGCAAAAAAAAAAGAACTGCGCAATGACAACGTAACGGGCAATAGACTTCAATCAATCGGAAGCCGCGAAAAATATCTGCGAACCAATAGGAAGTTGCGAAATCCCTGTTTCTATTGCCTGTGATTTTCACTGTGCAAATGACTTTACAGAATACCTATAAGTGAAATTTCCTATCAATGTAATGAAAACACTCTTTAGCTTGAAAACAGTTTTCAAAAATACTGTTCTTATTATTTTAATTTTATATTTCACATACAAGATTATTTATGAAAACAATTTTTATTTTGTCTCCGAAAAGAAAAGATTACGCGACTTTGCGCACAAGAGTCATTTTCCTTAATTAATTTCGCTGTAATATGCAGTTGGGATATTAGTGTTTGTTGAGACTTAATTCAAAGACTTGGTCCAGAGTCAAACGACCTTACTTAGCAGTAAACACAGAATGCAAGAGCACGTGTATACCGCCCGCGCCGGTCCCAATCTAGAGGGATTCGTAATTGGCGAGCGCCATCGCAACCCTTTCTCGAGCACCGAGGGAAAGAGAGTGGCGTCGGCTCCACGAGGGTGCCACGTGGAGTTCGCCACGGCGCAACGGTTCAAGTGAGATGAGGCCCTCGAAAGGTCAAAAGTTCGTTCTCTTTGCGTGCGCCCCCTGCGTGACATCTTCGAGGGTCGACGACGACGACGACGACGACGACGACAGCGGCGGCGGCGACGACGGCGACGACGGCGATGTTCCTGTCGCCTGGCAACGCCTGATTCGGCCGCAAAGGAGAAAAAGAGGACGCGGAAGACCCGATCCACTCTTTCGCCTCTCCGGATCCACTCTTTTCTCTCCCAATCACCCCGGCGTCCTTTCCTCCCTACTTTATTTCCTCGCACCACTCGACTCATCGCCAAGTGGCGGGCGCCACCTTAATTGGACTGCCGCAATCGCCATATAGTCTGCCGCCCTCTTTCCTGCCCTCGCGAAGATCCGAAGTGAGGACGGGAGCCCGAAAAAGCTTGGTCCTCTCTTTGAAAGCACCCTTCTTCGGAGTTGCATCTTTCAGAGGCTGTTATCATTGGCTACGACTGCAGCCTGTTGGGATCGTTTGCGAATGTTCCTAATCCTTTGAACTCAACCCCCTTTGCTTCATTGCTGCACTCATGCAAATTTTATTTCAAAAAGGGCACGGCTAAGGGGTCGTTGATAAAAGCTTCGAATCTGAAGCGGACCAAGTTGTTTGAAATATTGCCCTTCTCAAGATGTTCTATTTTTTACGAGAATTATTTATAGAGACATTAGACGTGTGCTCAGTTTGTAGGTGGCGTGTTCGCTGAAATGACGAAATAAATTTTGCGGAAAACGGACGCACCCTCGAGACAGGCGCGCAACCGTTAGTTATTTATAATTTATTTTCATATTTAAGTTTTCTGTGCGATACATCTACGCGAAGGGAAGTAATGAAACGCGTATGCAAATTTTTATGTTTCGCGTATGTCGCATAAATGCACGTTTTATGAGGTTTGTCAATGCCATAAAGGTATCTCGATCTGCTTTCGTAGTAAACCGCGGTCATAAAATCTCAGATAAGCGTGTGCTCATAATTCCCGCTGTAATCCGACCGTGACTCGAAGAAGATTGCAACGCTCATAAGTACACAAGTATACGTTACATCACTGCAGTATATCTGCATCGCGATTTTACTTTTGTGATTTTGCCTGTGTAAATCACTCTATTATACTTACAAAATTCATATACGGGTACTGTAGTATCCTTTCATTTATTTAATGAAAGAATTACATATATTTATCTTTTTTTTAAATAAAAAGCAGTTTTTAAATAAATTTAATGCAAACTTTTGTTTAACTATTTAAAATCTAAACTAAATAACTTACATCAGTTTAAAGAAACCAAAATATGAAAATTACTTTTTTTCAATTAGTCTGCGGCAATTATTCAAATTGTTATAAATATTAAAGTAAACCGAAGCGAATTGGATCGATTTTTCTACATAAAAAAAATGATAAAATAACTTCGTTATTAAATTTTACTATAAATTCTTAATCTTTACATTTTTGGCTCGAGTTTTATATAATAAAATAATATATGGATCTTCTTATTGCACAACGAAAAAATCAAGAAAAGGAAATAATCCGATTCGCTCCAACATTGGAGACGAAGCGGATCACCAATTTAAAAGAAATAAAATAAAATAAATGAATAAATTCTTTTAAAGAGCTTATTAAGCCTTTTTGCTGCTTATAAAATTGGGATCGTGATTTTATATGAGAGACAAGATTTCTTCGCGCACTTTCGAATCTCTGCGCTTGTATGTGCATTGACTGACACTGAATCATACGCAATACAGAATTGTTGTTTATTATTTCCACTCTGGAGAGAGCGTACACAAATAACACGCTAAAACAAATTGTATGAAATAAAAAAATTATTAACTGTCTCAAAAATTATAATGATCCGATTTGTCTCGGCTTATCTTAAATATTGAATGGATCGCATACGGTGAATGCTGAATGAACTGAACATAATTCATTTCGTTCCTACTGAACTCTTCGCTGGAGAAAGTAATAAACAAATGCGTTTCAAATAATTATAACAGTTATGCTAAAAAGAATAAAGAAAAATGAGCTGTGAAAAATTGAAATCAATAAAATGTTGTGTTCAGTAACGAAAAAAAGAAAACTAGAATGCTGTATTCCGTGACATTTTTATAGTCGACAAAAGCGAGACAACGCTGTCGCCCACGAACTCCCTGCGAAGTATAATTAGAAAACGCGGTGTCCAGTTTTCATGGCTTTCCGCGCGAGGTTTATCTCGAGATAATTGTACGTCGGATGGACTAATTACACGTGTTCACCCGTTAATTTTACCGTGAATTATGCAGCCGGTCTGGTTAAAATTTAGATCCCTAAATGTTGTACATACGCGATCCTTTGCGTAATGACAGCAAAACATCATCCAGCGTGATCTGAGATTTCAAAACCTGATGACCGAGAAATCTGATTCGAGAGTCAGATGATAAAATGATTAATCGCCATTATCCTCCATATATTTCAATTTATCGTAAGAATCAATTAAATCCATCATTGGTTACAAAAGAAAACTATTATCAATTATTTCTTCTCAGAATATTTATGCAAAATAAAAATATCAAATAAACGTGCTTTTTTTGATCATGTAAACATTTAATCATTTTTCTTTTTTTCTTTTCAAATAAACTTGAAGTCATTATTATTAAAAAAATCTTTTTACGTTCAACGTTGAAGATCACCCTCGCCCACGCAGTTTATAAACTTTGATCTCGGTTTCTTGAAAACGGTACACATAATCTCTTCCCAGAATCATACCCAGTGTATACGATCTATAACGGTTAAAAGGTATTTTGCTTAGAATGGGTACATCGGACGTAGCCGACGCGCCTTGGTCGATCGGGGAATCGGATACCGACGTCGAAGCCGCCCGGACGTCAGCGTGAAAGCCGGCCGTGCACGCGCGGTATTCCCCCGGATTCAATAAAAGCAACGGGGTAGGCAGGCAGATACGGTGCAGCCTCGTAAACGGGTAATCTGCTATTCAGGTCATAACCTAGCACACGTCGGACCGGGACGAGGTCGTTTTCCCGGCGGCCATCCCGGATTCCCTTCTATCCAGGGATTCCGCAAGGTACCGACGTCGCCGCCAAAGGGCCGAGACGGGACACCGACGGAGGAAGAGGAAAGAGGTATCACCTTTACTCTCTCGTCTCTCTCTCTCTCTCTCTCTCTCCCGCTCTCGTCCTTTCCCGGCTGGTTTCCTCGGTTTATGCTCAGTGACGACCAATCCCGCGTCGGCGAACGCGACTCTCTAATATCGTATCGAACGATTCCCAAAGTCCGATTATCGGAAATCTATTACGATTTCGGGAGAAATTTATTGGGGTCGTGGGCGGATGCGCTTCGAAATTTCGCCTTTCGCGAGGAGCCTCTTATTGGAATCCATAATCTATCGCGAAAGTTGACGTGATTGATAACGCAAGACGTCATAGTTGATCCGTGACTCGAACGCTCGAATTAATCTTCAGCGAAACATAATATTTTTGTCCCATTTTTCTCAAGACTGGCGCCCTACATACTCTCAATCTAACAATAAGTCAAATTTAACAAGAAACTATTGTTAGTTGTTTTCGTTCCACTACTTCAATTTTTTACACATGGACATTTTTGTTCTTTCGTCAAAACACACTTGTAAGAAATGCCCTCGTATTATTTGTCGCTTGCACTGAAAAAAGAGTTTAATAATAATAATAATAATAATAATAATAACAATAATAATAATAATAATCAGCTGGCCTGAGTGAAAATTTCTAAGCTTTGATGAAATAATTTCAATTAAATGTTCGATTAATGATAATCAAATATTTGGTAACCATGCATTTAATTAAATATTTGGCAACCATTTAATAGCAATTGGTTGCTATTAATATAATTATTAAATATTACTAAATCTTTGGCTATATTGAGCAAACATTTAATTGAAATTATTTCAGTAGTAAAGCTTGATTATTACCAAACTCCCTTTTTTTTAGTATGGTGACTCTTTAGAAAACTTCATAAATTAAAATTAAGCGAATGTTAATGACAGTTCCGCTTTCTTACAATGTTACTTAATTATGGAATTAATTAAGCAACAATGAATGCTCTCATGAGTTGCAGACATGCGTCTTTTAAAATTACGCGTGAGTTATGTCTTATTGTAGGCAGTTTATCAAAGCGATATATAGAACAGTGACTTTTTCGTACGCAATCAAGTAACATATACATCAATGTAACGTGTACGCCAATATAATTAGCGTACACGTCAATTTTTTGCACTTTCAGCTGCTGTCCTGATAAACACGCAGATGCGCTGTTATTTCTCTTTTCGATATTTAACGATATTTGGCATACGCGTAGCAAATTGAAGATACGGAGAAGAGAAGGAGATAGAAGAATCTCCAGATCGATACCGGGACGTAAAATATTGAAGATATGGAAAACCGATCAAGACCTCAATTCTGGAACATTTTTATTAAACTTTAGAATCAAGAACACCGTTTTAAACATGAAAGGTTCAGAACTTTAAAAGCTTCGGATCGGTATTGGAGAATTATTCTAATCGTATTTTTTTGACAGAATGAAATAATAAATTCAATATTAGATCAAAATAAATCGATTTTAAGTTTTCCCGTTAAAAATCAATAATTTTTTTTTTTTTTTCATCCCTTCGGAATACTCGTTCGTCTCGTTTAATACAGATTCGGCAAATGTGAGTGGACGCCAGTCACGCGGCGAGTATTATTGCACCGTTATTGCACCGCAATTACGACATCTCATTGTGCGATATTCGTATACACAGAAGATTCGTCGAACAAGCATGTATGTAAACGACTTGGAGTCGCCTTCAGCCGGGGTGTTCAGTAAGTTACGGAACTCGAGATGCATGCATGCCATAAATGTGCAGGGGTACGCGCAGCCTAACAGGTTTCCACCGATGCCGCGCGTACATACATTCGCTCGCGCGTATGCATCTGTCGCATGCAGCGTGGGTATGTATGAGCTCGCGGAGATGCAACAACGTGTTTATACATACGCGCGAGCGTAGGCCGGCTTCGGAGTTGCTAAGCGACCCCTCTCTGCACCCTTTCCTCACTGATACCCAGAGCTGTGCTAAGACACATGTGCTACCCACCAGAGTAAATTGCTTTCTCTACGCATAACGACGATCGCCCAATTTGCACGGCGGATGCTTGAGGCTTGCGCTTCGTCAGGACTAATTTTATCCCTTAAGATGAGAGGGTGGGATCGATGATTAGAATTCAGACTTTTTATTTCAAATTAAATAGTTAAATTAATCTTAACTCGCCATCTATGGGTGCGACGTACCCGGTTTCTTACATAATTATAGCTTTTTTTATAAAATGATTTAAATACTTGAATTGAGATTAAAAAGAACTTTAACTATTCATAGATACGATAAATCTGCATTTTTTTGCATTCTAAAACACGCAAACATTGTGAAATCTTCTGAACTCTCTTCAAGGTCTTAATTATGTATACAGTATTGTATAATGTATGTGTTTCTTAATTATGTATAATATTTATTCATTACAACCTTTTATCTGTTTTATATTGTTCCATATGTCCACTTGATATTGTTCAAATAATAATGAAATTTTATCCATTAGTTGTAAAATCATGATTTGTGCATTTTTTTTAAAAATATCGATTTTCGATACTTTAAATAATTGAACTTTTTAGAGCGATGTATATCGTACTATATTTTTTTTTTTTTAGTTCGAAAGGTCTTCTAAAAAATTTTATTGATTTTTTATTTTAAGTTAAAATTTAAAAATTTGAGATTTTTTTATCCAACGTATTTATTTTGCGAATTTTTGCGATACAATTTCAAAACAATTGTAATTACTTGAGAAAAAAATATCATTTATTATCTTTGTCTGATTCTGAGGTATCGATTTTGCATATTATGAACTAAAATTTTTATATTCTCTTCAGAGATACAACGTGACAAAATTATAGGGTTCCACAAATCCATGGATGTCGGGGAAGATAACTCACCAAAAACAAAGTTGACGAGATAGGATTAATAATAAAACGTTTTTTTTTTGTTCACGTTGTACTTTTATTATTGCAGAATACAATATCAAAACCAAACGTCACAAGCACGCGTAAAATGCAATTGCTTTATATGTGTAAGATTGCTTAAATTGATGTAAAAATAATTGTGGTTTTTGTTGTTTTAAATTTTGATGCTTATTTTGGAATAAATTCTTATTTAACTGTTCATGTAATATATCATTTTAAAGCGCAAAATTCGCTGTACTTATTTATACAACTGATATCTTTTCACCGTTTGTTCTTGTTTATTTTAAGCTGTCAATTAAAGATGGAAAAAAGCAAATATAATTTCATTATATGAATTCAAAATGAGACGTGAAACAGCGGAAACTGCTTGCAATATTAACTAAGCGTTTGACCAAGAGACCGTCAACGAAACTTACAGCTTCAGAAATTTCGTAACAGAGACGAGAGCCTTGAAGATGAAAAGGGTCGCGGGCGTCCTTCCTTTCCGTCTTTAATTTGACAGTTTAAAATAAACAAGAATAAAGTGATAGCAAACCCTTAGCATAAATCAATAGAGCGAATTGCGCTCTTTAAAATAGTATATTACGTAAACAAGGTTAAGTAAAGTTTATTTTCAAAATAAGTATCATCAGTTAAACTTAATAAAAACCTCAATTATTTTTTTGTACCTAATATTTAAGTAAAAATAGAAAGACGAAGATTCATTTTGACGTATTTTTAGAGCAAAATTCCGTTTTGTTTGTCAAAAACTGTATTAGCAGATATTTTAGATCACTCATACAATTTGTATCAAAAAGATGTACAAATATTGTACACTTTTTCAATATCACATACTTAAATGAGATATTTTAAAAGCATATTTTTACGGTGAATGCAGAGTTGATTTTTGTGTCATCCGAGTTGATTCTTGAAGCTGCAGAGCATTCATAATTTATTTCTATCGAAATGGTGTTTCAAATGGAGACGGTGGTTTCCAAAAGCGAGAGACATTTTATGCAAGTGCTTCACAACCGTCACCATGATTTACGTGCGATGTTTGACAAATTCTGCAGTATCTTTGCTATTTATGATCGTCACAGTAATACATTTTTAATACAGAAATGTTCTCAAATAAAACCATAAGTGCCCATACAATGTGAATGCTTGAAACAAAATTGCACGTGGTAATTTAAATAATTAACGAATTTTAAATTTTTCAATACGTCAAGAGAGGATGACATATAACAAAAAAAGACATTATTTGAAAGATGAACAAATTTGGAAATGTAATAGACTGATGCTGCGCGAAATATTGTTTTTTTTTTTACAATTTGTAACACATTTGCGTTATGAACCCATAACGTTAAATTATATATTTTACTAATACACATATGTATTAATTTTGAAATTGTCAAATAATATCATGTATAATTGCGATGTTTATTTAATGTTGAATTATTGCCTAAGCTAGTAAAATCTCGGGTAATTATAATAACTGAAATGTTTTGATCTAAAACAGACACTGATATTCTCCGGGATGTGACAACATGACAAATATATATAAGAAAAACATGTTTTTAAAAGAAGCCAGCTAAACTCGTAGCATAAATCGGAAGAAAACGCTACGTTTCGCGTCAGTAAAAAAAAAAACTTGTAGCGGTTCTAACGAACAGAATCGAGTGTGGTTCTACGGACGTCCTTTAAGCGGACCGTTCGGACTCTCTTAAAGAGCCCTTTTATCTCGCGCGACCTATCCTTTCCTCCCGACCAATCCACGTTCCTGCACCGTGCACATAAACTCCGCAACGGATCAATGCACTTCGCAAGCTCGCTTCCGCTCCGTGAACACGTACACGTACACGCACACGCGTACACGCCGTTCCGACCGGATCGCTCTGCATCGAATAATGATTAATCCAGGATTATCAATGTTTCCTGCCACTTCCAGCTTTCAATTCGAGACAATTAGTTGCGCGACTGCCGTCGAGCTTCGACGCAACCGAGAAACTCGATCGCTAATTCCGGAAATTGGCAATAGGAAACCGGCGTATTCTGCACTTTTTGCGGTTACTGATTTTGCATCTAAAGTGATAAATTATGTCGAGGCAAACTTGTTACTCTCAGATGGATCGCATATACGTTTTCATTAGCATAAACCGAGCGTGGAGATAAACACGACCGTGATTGCCTTCGTCATTACTTTTTTTAATGCCAAGATTATTTTCAGCACCAGTTTCCATTAAAAGTTTCAGTATCGGACCGCCGCGATAGGCAATCCATTAAAAAAAAATCGAATCTTTGGTCTACCGGAATTTTCCAATTTTCCCATATGTTCGTACACTAAAAACGGAAACAAAGAGAACGCAAATAAATGTCCGCTACACGCGAAGGCAATAAAGGCACGTGTGAAAATCACTTGGGACATGCAAACGGCGCGGTCGCATTACACAAGGCCGGACGTGTTTCGGAGTGTGTCGCGTATCTCTGCCGCGATTCGTATCCATTATAAAGCGGAATGCATCAAAATGCAGCGGCCGAGCGGCGGGACTTGTTGCGACGATGAAAAATTCATCGGAAACATTCATATACGTCGCGCAGCGTTGCCGGACAGAGAGGGTCCCGGCCGGCCGGCGATGTCGCGTAAATAAAAAAATAGCTCAAACGCAAACGGGAGAGCAAGACAATAGCGCGGACAATATTTTCAGAGCGATGTTTTGCATGAATAACAGATCGATCGTGCGCGAACCGCGAATATGTCGACCGCCGCGTCGCTTCGTGTCATCATCGCGCAATCCGCACGCATCTCGTTTCACCCTAGTTTCATCGCGCGACCCGCTATCAATTATGAATCGAAAAGCCGGGTACCGTCGGTCGCTTCCTACGCTCTTGGATTGCACCGTTTCTCTCTCTCTCCGTTCTTCTGAGAGAATGGCTCACTCCTTTCCGCAGGTCCAGGTGAATAACCACCTCGTACCTTCGGCAAGGCCGGTTATCGTCATTAACCGGAATCTTTTCAAGCGGATTCCCCAACCACGCGGCGGTGTGGCGCGGTGCTGATGGAGCGAGTCGAGTCTGGGTTCGTAAACTTTCTAGGAAATCTGCTGTAATCCGGCAATTGAGACGAGGCGAGCGAGTAAACAAGCTCTCGCCTATTGTGAATTGCTTAAAGAGGAAGTTATTCTCGAGAGAGACGATTTCGTCATTAGGTTTGCAGCAACTAAACAGAGAAATTGAATGTTATTTATCGAATATCGTAACATTTACGTGGCATTAAAGAGTGGCAAAAGTTTTCTGAGTTACTTATATATTTCAATTTTTAATTTATTTAGTACAGTGCATTGATGGAAGCATAGCTTTACATCGCATACATTAATGTAATATGCGACCAAATTCTTTTGTTATTAGAATTAAGAGAACTTTAAAGAATTTATTTTTGAGATATGCCTTGAGAACCTGTTTGCAATATTGTGGAAACTAAATGAAAGAATAATGATTAAGCAACTTTAGATTGCAACTAATTATTTTAAGATGGCTAATTATTTTCGAGGGTTTGGAAAAATCCTTATAATTTTTATGTAATTTTTTTCGGAAGGCATATGCGGATGATTTATTTTGAATTCATTTTTACCTATAATAATAAATATTTTATTTATAATTAGAAATTTTTGCAAGCAAAAATAGTGAAAATTGTAGTTATAAAAATACATGTCCGAGCACAACATTGTCTTACGATTTCCATAAAATATAAAGGCACTCGGAGACAAAAAAGTGATTATTATTTTACAGATGTTTGATTATCGTTAGAATTAGAATTATAAAAAATTGATCTTTGACTATTCGCTGTTATAGCTAACCATGGTTTGCTAAGGTTGTATTTGCCGTAGTAACTATAAATTTATGAACTACAGCAAAACGATTTGCTGTTGTTCCTAATACATTAGTAAAGTAGCAAAACATGCATGTCTATTAGAATCACATCGTATAGCAACATAAAATAGTTATCGAAACTAACCGATATGTCAGCAATACGTACATAAAAAATACATTGATAACTAATTAATGTAGTTACCCAGAATTTTAGCTGCAGAGTATATTTTGGATACAGCAAATATTTTCTGTAACTAAATTTTAGTATCAGATAGCTAAACTCTTTCAAACTAAAACACAGATGAGATGTTAACTGTCCGTATATTACGACGTAATTTAGTTACTATACGCAGCTTTTAGCTACGACAGTTACTTTTTTTCCGTGTAACGGTATCAAATCAGATTTCTACTCATCTAAGATTCATAGAAAGCGAGTGTACCGTCGGGGAATATCGCCGCGATGTTCATGCCGCCGGAGGCAAAGGTGAAGCAGAAAGGTGATTTGCGCGCTTTCCATCCTGGTAAAATCGGAGAATCGGAAAGGGTCCAGGCCATAAGTGGTCCAATCTACCGGTCGTGAAACGGTTTCGTGTGGAAGGTGGTGGTCAGATCGTGCTGCGAGGGGGGATGGGGGAACGACAGGAGGACGCCGAACGGGCAGGTTGCCGCCCGGGGTCGACGCCGGGCAGGTGCGCCTTTCTCGCGCAGGGTAAGGCAGACAAAGGACCCCAGAATCCTCTTCTGGCGGATGGTATTTCGAGCAGAAAACTGGCTAACAGCAGTGATGCCAAACTCGATGGATTCCGCCATCGGGTGAATTTCTCGAGCGAGTGGTCCAGTCGATGCACGCGTGACCGCTGAATACGATCCGCTATGGAATTTCATGCCATTGTGTGTTTGGGGTGGTTGCACCGACTCCAAACACGAAAGAAGGATGACCGACGACCCAAGATCATCCGGATATTAAAAACTGCTCTTTGGTCAGACAGGTATCCGGATATCGTCGTTGAGAACTTCTTAATCTTCACACTGAGTAGACAAATAACGAAGATAGTTCAGAATTTTTTGATTATTTCGATAAAATTTTTAAAATTCTAAAAATCACGAGTCTCGGAAATAATAGAACATAAATTAATTATATATCAAGTTTAATGTGTGTACAATAAATTAGAATACAATTCTCCTATGTGAGTCAATCCCGCGTAGAAATGTTGATAAGATTTTAATAAAGATTCGATTGACCTAAATATAAATCTGGACCTCGTATGACACAAATTGTATGTAACAATTTGTTCACAAGGCCCTTATATACAAAGAAAAGAAAATTTAAAAAAAATCAGATTTTCGTTGCTTTCTACTTTTCGTAATCAAATATAGACCTCATCAAATAATAATTAAGTAAAAAGTCATTATGTCTACTTTTTAGAGTATAAGAGCTTATTAAATACTTATTTTTTTTACATGCGGTGTCATTCATAAATCCTTTTCTGGCCGCTGTAAGTTAATCCTAATAAATAAGTATTTAAAAAAGCTAGAAACTTCCTTATTAAATCCTAATAAAGGTGAGGAAACATTTCTTATGCTTTCGTATCCTTAATAAGTAATGATTGAGGCCTCGTGTTACATAAGATCATCTATAATAAATTTCTACACGGAATATTAACAAAAAAAAAACAGGACTTGTTACAATTTCATAATGTTACAGATTAGTAATATCTATTTAATAAATAATTCTACCATTGAGTTCTATGATTGGTCACTGCCAGAATCGTCCAACGAGATATTTGCTTCGACTTGGGACTTCATTAAACTGTTCCTTGTGTAATTTCAATCTGTGTCATTGTTCATTGCTGGTCGGATGTATACCGACTAATCGCAAACCTCCGCTGAGTACCGACACTGTACACCATAGAAAATTTCATCAAAATGATCTCGTCCCCCTTGCTCTCGGAAGCATTATCGGCACGAGAGGAGGGTACACCATCATCACGCGCGGAGATCGTTACGTGCCCCGCGCGATCGCTCGATCGATCGGTGCCGGGCGTGACGGAGGATCCGCGCGGATAGCGGTTTGCTGGCCCAAGCAAGCGGCCACGTGCAAGCGGATAGCAGCTCCCCTTTCACGGGCGACTTACTCCTCGCCCGGACCTGCAATCAGGGCAAGATTGTAGACATCTGCCGGCCATCTGCCGGCAGCGGCCTTCCGGAGGGCCGACGACGATCGCCGCTCCCGCCGCTCTCCCGCGTGCTCCACGTCCCTCTCATCTGCCACGCAATCGCGTCTGTGGCAAGGTGCACGAATGCGTCTGAAATCGCACGCACGCGGAGACCCGCATCGCTCCTTTTTGTTACTCGTGCGTGCGCGCTGGTATCGTATATGCGAGGTGCGATCCAGATTTATAATGACGTAAACACGCGCGCGTATATGTGTGCCTTGATGATCCCGATAAATCTTCATACCCTATGTCAGCCTTCTCGAATCTCGCCAAAGGCGAGGAAATCGCGGAGAAATATGTAACCATAATTCGCCTTCGATCGGCATTCATGTTAGCGACTTATCGCCTACAAAACTGTTCCACTTCGCGCAGAAAGCAGAATAGAAAAGCAACATATAGCAATAGTTTGTTAATCCAATCGAGAACTTGTATTCAATAATGGAGAGCACAAAAAAAATAAATTTTGAAACAAATGCACAAATGCTTTAATCTAATTGTAAGAATAGATAAACGGATCTAAATTTCTTAATTTTTGTTTGTTTTCGATCGGTTTGAATTATATTAGTATCTATACATTAATTATTAGAGAAGTGTTTTAAATTTATAAAGGCAATTAGAGAAATAGTGTGCTAGAAAAAAATTACGTTCTATCAGTAAAACAGGACGATCTTAGGATCCCCTTAATTTCAATGTCGTAGAGTTTTTTATGTTTCGAATTATACTTCTTCAAATTTTCGAGACATTTATAACATTTTTCTTATATTTCTTAATTTCTTTGTTTGACGAGTTATAACTAAATACGACACGATCTAGCCGATCTGCGGGTCTTATCGCATGTTTTCGTCATCTGTTACAGATCCGCGTTAAAAAAGAAAGCACGCGTTATCACGTGCTGCACTCGTCGACCCGTGGCGAGCAAATGACTTTTGCAATTAACTCGTCGATGCATTATCGTTACAGGCGCAATGATCTTGCCTCGGTGCCGCGCCGCTAAGCCAGGTGTAAAATCACGGTGCCGCTGAGCACCACCAGGTGTACGTAACCCGGAGCGAAGGTGCAGAATCAGGCGCTCCTCGCCAGTCGGCGAGATTAATTTAACGAGCAGCTCGTGCGGGATCATAAACTGCGCGGAGGTTAATTCCTAATTAGCTCCCCGCGGTCTATGCGCGGTTCCGTGGGATGTCTTAAGGGTATCCACAACGCGTATCTCAACATTACTGCCTACGTAATGTTGGGGAAGACAACTACGATTTCCCTACGGACGTAGCTTGTATATCCCCCCCCCTCCCTCCCTCCCCGATGTTTGCGCCGATGACGTATTTACATCGATTAATCAAGGATATGGATCGAACGCTCAATTTTCTCGCGAAAACTTTGATTAATCGCGAAGGAAATAATAAAGACCCGGTCCTCATCAAGCGTCGTTAGGCCTGGCGTTGTCGCCGTCGTGCGTTGAAAGTCGTTAAGGAACGTATGATAGATCGCCAGAGCGGTCGCGAACGTGCTGCAAGATATTGTCTCACAGCTCCCTTATCTTCCTTACGCATAATGTTTTTTGAATATAATGGCTAACGAGAATAAGGTAATGGAGCATAATGAGAATTTGAGAAACGCCTCTACCGTGCTTCTCTCGCGACAAATCTCTCTCTCTCTCTCTCTCTCTCTCTCTCTCTCTCTCTCTCTCTCTCTCTCTCTCTCTCTCTCTCTCTCTCTCTCTCTGGTTTCGTTCTTTCGTTGTCGTCTCTTCGACGATCAGCGATTATTCTTGCCGCCGACCTTAGCCAGTATCTCCGTCACGCTTTTCCGAATCTATAACCCGAAGGTCGGTGTAATATATTCGTGACTGGCGACATCGTGGCGACCGACACAAATAAAGCACAGACAGCCGGACAGACGGATGAATGGACAGACAGGGACGGTGCTGTATTTTTAGATTTCTAAACTACTATTAAACTAGTCCCATCAGCGCAAAATCAATTTTAAAATATATATTTTGAATGCTACTTAGGTGCTAATTTGGTACTAAAATCCGAAATTAGATGCTCAAACCGGTTTTTCGATTTATTGTTATCATTCCTTGAAGCATCTAATTAGCACTTAATTTTACTGTATTTGTTTATTTATTTACTAATAAATACTAATTTTTTTTATCGGGGAAGAGAAGCTAGCTTAATGTTAAGCCAGTCTCACTTAATTTTTTTTCCTGCCAAACGGTTCGAGCACCTAATTTCTTTAGCACCAATGGCATTTAATTAACACTTAATTTTAAAATATGTTAAAATTAATTTTGCATTGGTGGGGGTGGGAAAAGCTAGCTTAACAGGGATGATTTCTAATCACATCGCAAAGAATGCGGTGTTACGTGCCGTGCCACGAGCTCGCTAAAGCGAGCACGTAGGTAGGTAGGTAATAACGTTAGAGAATTACTGTGTTTCGTGAGAGGGTGTAAAAAGTGGCTTGTTTTAACTCGGTTGCGAATCTCGCGTTTAATTTAAAGATAGTTATCCATCAGAAAAATTCTATAAAACTCAATTATACGGAGTTAATTATTATTGTTATTAATTAATATCGAAAGTTGTGAGATTCCAGCGAGGTAAAAGTGACAAAAAAAATTCACCCTCTCCAGTTACGTTTAACATCGCAATTTAAATAATTACTCACAATTTTAATGCAATCGTCAGACGATTTTCTCATTTGACTGTTCGGTATATGTACGTGTGACACTTATCTCTCGTATTTTATCCTATAAGTAATTCAGAGAAATAGCATGCACGAAATTCCACTCTCCATTCTGTCGCTCGGTGCTTCTCTTCTTAAGAATAATTCAGAAGATTCAGATTACGTGTGATCTAATTAGCTCAAGATTTGTGACAACTGTCTGATTTATTCCCCGCATAATTGCGTAATCGCAGACTACGTTCGACGGCGAGCGTGCAAGGAGCAGGAAATTCGGGATGTCTCCAATTAGCATTTCACTTGTCTGTACTCATCGTCGCGTTGCATAACAGCGTGTAATATAGCTCAATAGATCTTACGAAGTCACTCGAGCGCGCTCGTACGAGGTGTAATACCCTCGGTAATTTGCGCGGGCAATGGGGACACTTACGGCACTACCTATACATACCTATGCGTGTGTGCACAAATCGTCACCGTCGTCATCGTCGTCGTCGCCGCCGTCGTCGTCGCTGTCGTCGTCGTCGTCGTCGTCGTCATCTGTATGCCGAGTACCGCCTGGAAGAAAAACCTCAATTTAGTTTATAGTGTCAATTGAATGAACAGACGGGGTACGTGATTTATTTTTAGACCTGCATCACAGGGGGACCCCGCTGCATTAAGCGGTTACGTGTGTGCACGCTCACGCACGAACGGGCTCATCTCCGCGTCGCGCTGGCGACGACAGCATTATCGCGCGGCACGGCGAACGCAGAGAGAGAGAGAGAGAGAGAGAGCGACGTCACACGAGAGACTCCTCCTGCGTTTACGATTACGTCGCCCGCGCAATTTTCACTTCCTTGAAATAATCAGATGACTTTCTACCTAGACCCGCGACCACGGTGTCTTTTAAAATACTATCCACTTCAAATCGTCGGAGATATTATAGTATTTACCGTTTCTCATGCCTTTTTTCTCTGGAAATCTCTTTTTCTTGAAAAAGAAGAGCGCAAATGTTACAGATTGAAATTTAAAGAAAAGTTGCTGAATGCATACCGTTCTCATAAAGCGCACCTAATAATATTTTACATTTTTATTTCAATAAGCAACATTTAATGACAAAAAAACGTAAGTAAGACATAACTAATATAAACAAAATTTGATCAAGTTTTATTTCGTTTTGTGCTTACTACATGCATTTTAGAAAATTAGATATATTTCATGCAAATTTTTCATCAACTTATATAGTTGATAATAACGTAATTATGCAATTTTATTTTGAATTGTTATATTTTCATAAAAGAAGGCTTGTTGTAAAATATTTTACTTTCATTGCATACACATATTTACGATTATTATAAAAATTAAATCGATGTTCTTATAAACTGTATCAAGTTTCCTAATTCGTATCTCGATACAAAGTTTAGTATAAAGAAATACTAACGTAAGATTGAAAAATGATAATAGTAAAATTCAAGTTTTAATTTGATATTTGTACCTTTTTATTCTTGTTATTTATTAATTATTGAATATTCGATCACTTTTTTAATAAATTTTTAATAAAATAAATATTTATTAATGGTTCTTTATATATTCAATTACTTTATTCATAAATTTGATATTTTCGAAAACGATACGATTTAAAAGACACAGGTACGCTTTAATCGACCGATTTTCTAAACTTACCTTTCTCAGTATGTTACAAAAAAGCTTATAACAAATTAATTTGTTATTATTGAAAGGTTTAACATGTAATTCTAGATGACTGAAATATCGGGCTGCAATTTCAAATTTTGATTTGCATTCAAAATAGTATCAAATACGAAATAAAATATAAATGTAATAAAAATATAAGAAATATAAAACAATATAATAAATATAATAACAAAAAATGGCGTTAAATGGCACTGACATTTGGCAACTCTTCTGTATTTTCCCAAATGTTTTGGTAATGCAGATGCAAATAACAAATAAATTGTTTCTTAATTTTTAGAATATATGTTAGGTATCGCTTTTAACTCTATAATTTTTAATCGCATTGGATTAGTTACTCGATTTTCGATTGAAATCTAAATTGCATTGAGCGAGTGTCATTTATGTCGGAGAAGTGGCTCATGTTACTATTCGGTCAATACAGCGTTTCGTTTAGCCAGGTCAAACGGGAATCTATTCGACGAGCTCGGCTCCGAAAGATGAGAGGCAGAGATTGCATTTCCGCCAAGTCCGCACCGGGTGCTGGTAACGCTTACGATTTGGCATGAACTTGCGCTGAGGCATTCCAAGGGGGAATGGCAAACTCTCGAGTTTAAGTAATAGAGGTTTAACCCTCTATGGCCATGACGAGGGATTTATCTCGATCAAGCGACGTTCACAACCACACGAACTACTAACACACTCGCCATCCAGCACCAACTTGCTCATCTCGCATAAGGATCGATAACCTGTGCAGTTATTGCGAACTTCTCACCTTCGTTAATCCGCACCCTGCCAAATCTGCGCTTCCAATAGCAATTTCATCCCGGAGGCCAAAATGCAGAGTCGTTGAAAATTCGATATTTTCGCTCACGTGGTCTTCGGACTATATTCGACAGGATCACTCAAATATTTTGGTTTCCGCCCACGAAGGATTATAAAAAAAAAAACGATTCGTGCTATAAAAATGCGGCTACGCCGAAAATTGGTTCCCGTAATATCTTTGGAAATTTTTCATTTTGTACAGGTTCCGAAGAAATTACTGACTTATCTTTATAATAATCTTAGCCACGATTATAGTATTTATGTCATAATTCTGTAATATAGAAGTTTCACTTAAATATACCGACGCGTAAAAGAGTCGACCCCCCTCGCTACAGTTTCAATCTCCGTCTTACGCCGCGTCGTTATTACCGACACCCTTCGGGCAATCCGCTCTTCCGCCTCAATCCTTTCGAGTTAATGACCGCGAATGAAATCGGAGCACTCCGCTTACACCGAGTTGCCTGTATGTATAACGACCTTAAGTAAAGGGCGGAGATCCCCGGAGAGAAAGAGAATAAGGGAACGAAGAAAGGAAGGAAGGAAGGAAGGAAGGAAGGAAGGAAGGAAAGCGCCGAGAAAGGACGTACGACGTCCCAGCCCTTTCGCGACGACCGGGCAGGATCGATGGAGCGCGATTGAGGGTCCTCGAAGACAGGATCCGTCCTTCGACCTACATACTACCCGCCCTCGCGTGCGCGCGCGCACGTACAAAAACCCGCGCGCGGCCTGTCGACTTCCGGTCCCCCGGACGCCCGATGCAGCCTGGGGCTTTAAGCTCGCTCCGGGGAAGCCTCGGGAGTTTTTACGAGCGCAGTTTATGGAAGCGAGCCAGCTGTGCTCGCGATAAACCCGCTGTACCTACCTACACTCTGTGCATACGCGTTCACACGAAAGCACACTGAGTACACGCACACACACACACACACACCAAAACACGTGCACTCGAGAGCGATACGCCATGCACGCCCACGAAAAGCGCACAAGCGCGTTCGAACGCATTCCAGATATATGCACATATGGAGGGTTTCGCGGGTAAATACGCGAATCACGCACACACGTATAAAATTGCATCGCACAACCACAGAGGGACTTGGTCGCATCGCGTATGCATGTGCGTTGCCCGAGCCCGGTGTCGCTCGGATGATCGCGCCGTCGCCGCCGCCGCTGCCGCCGTCGCCGTGCCAAAAACTTCCGTTTACGATCGCACGAAAATGTTGATTGGAGCATCACGATGTGAGCGACGCGTGACGCGGAAACGTTACCGTCGGATTTATCGGCGTTTACTCCTTTCGCTCGCGTTTACGTTTGCGAGGTTACGGTTAAATAAATCGAGATTTTTGGATACAAAAATACGGCAGTTCTCAGAAATGTTTTTTCAGAAAATACGAGATACGTAATCTATCGCAAAAACATTCAGCAGTACAATATAAATCACTCACTGAAAAGAAGTTTTTTGTGTTCAAGTAAATATATTTATTTTAATATCATTTTTTTGATTTAAATATTAGCTGGCATAAAATAATTTATTTTTAATCTTGAGAAATATTTTTTAAATCGAGAAAATGATGTTAAAATAAATATATTATATATTTACTTGAACATCCAGAGAAAGATTTCTTCGAGTTAAAAAAAGTTTGTACATGGCTATAATGGTTAGAAAAAAGTTTCTTTGATTTGAAGAAATTTTTCGATTGTGCAATGCAAATCTTTTTTTAACCGAGTTTCTTTAAAAAGAAATAAATTTTTAAAACCAGAACAAGCAACAATAAGTTATTCCTTATACTTCTGCCAGTACTTTCTTGAAAAATAATTATCTGTTTAAATTGATTAAATAATTCAAATAAATAATTTATTTACTTTTAAAAAGGCTAACAACATTATTTCTTGAAATCGAATAAATTTTTATTTTTTGCAAAGGTATTTTCACATCAACTTAAAGAAAAGGACAAATTAAAGAAACGATTTCATCAATTTCAACATAATTTTTCTGTAGGTAAACATAAAATTTCTTTTTAGCGCGTTCATGTAAAAAATATGATCAATAATATCACGAATTATTGCTAATATTATAGGAACTTTATTGGAATAAATAGCGTGCATAAAGAAGATATCGGACGAATCCTCGTGTTTGGTAGCGCGAAAGAAATCTCCAGTTTAACGGCTCCCATTGCTTTCGGCCACTTTCTCGCGGAATGAATGACCTTAAATCCCGCATTCGTGGGAGCTCCCGTTCGAGTGGGCGGGTGAATGGTTATGTTCTTTGGTGTTAGTGGAGGCCGCGCGACGACCTTTCAACCGCACCCAGCTTGAGTCGCTGTCGAGACCCATCGAGGAAATTGACACGGACAGTTCTCAGGAAATGGTCCGCATAAGCAATATTGGATCGAGTCAAGCATCTTGCTCGCTCGTGCTAAAATAAAGAAAGATAAAAAAGGTGTCGCCGGAGAGTTGCTCGTCGTATTTCGGGCGATTGCGATTAAGAATGTATAGGACATTTCTCAAAACATTAAGACAATTATAAAATATTAATTTTAATTTAATAAATTAAGCGATATTACTTATGTTTATTTAACTTGGGACTGTGCTATGTCTGAAAAGCAATCAGTGCGCAGTTTCGTTAAGTTTGAATGTGTTTATAAATTCACACAAACAAAAATAGCACGAAGATCTAGCTACGACCGTAGAAGGCATGGTTTATTCAATTTGAATTATAAAAAAGTTACAAGTGGTTTTGTATTGCATTTGAAAGTAGAAAAAACTTGGTGATTTTCTATCTGGATAAAAAGTTATTTCAATAAGAAGTAGACATGTAATGGAAATATAATTAAGAATGAAATATGAGATAATGAAAAAAATCTTTTTTATTTAAGTACTTTATATATTCAAGATGATTTATGTAAAATGTTATTGCGATGCAGAGATCAGTTCTGTTTAAAACAAATAAGATTTATTTATTTACAAAATTACTAAGCAGACAATTACAATAAAACTTCGTATAAATTATCTTGAAACCAATTTGTAAAGTACTTATACAAAAAAATTCAGATTTTTCTTAATGTTAAAAATAATTTAATTTTTAATTACAAGTAGAATAAGTAAACGATAAAAAAAAGTGTTATTAAATAAAAATATAATCTTATTCACACAATTTTTATACTTATATAGTTTTTTTGAAATGTTAATATTAACGCACTTTTAAATTTTATTTACTTTGCAGGGATCTTATGTCCGATACGTTCTCGATCGCGCCCAACCGGTTATTACGACGCGTGAGGAAAAAGTTTTTCGGCGAAATGATGAACAATGATAATAATCTGCTCATACGAAATCGTCCGTGCTTATCGTCCGCGCGTAACGCGTACACGGATAATGGGTACACGCGGCCGGGCGCGTTTCTATGGTACGGGAATTATATCGAGGGGATTAAACGAGACGGTACACGGGGCACGGACGACACGTTTGACCGAAATGCAAATTCGGTCACGTCGAATTAAACCGACCGTCCTGCAGGCGCCAGTCGCGCTCGATGCGCGACGCGAGGGCGTCAATCGCGAATGCACGAAACGTGTTTTCAAACGCGGTTGACGTCAAGCGTCACCGAGCCTTCAGAATTTAGCGAATGATGCGCGCGACATCACGGTCGAGGAGAAGAATTCGCGTGTCCGCCGCGTTCTTTCCGTTAAAACTCGGCCAACTTGTAAATCCTGCACGGAAAGAACAATTTTATCTTAGTATCTAAAAATTTAGCTAGATACAAATCAGGAAATAATTTCATGTCGGACTATCAAAATAATTATGTAAGACGTTCGGGCATGCAGATATTATAGTACTGCTGCAAAACGTTTTTTGACATTTTAATAACCATCTTAAACGTCCAATATAAATTATTTATTGGCTCGACGTAATTATTTTCAGATCTGTATTTCAGCAAAATTGTCCTCTCCGTGTGCACTTTATTTACTTGTGCTCATTCTATTGTCGAGTTCTATATTTAAATCCATATGATATATATATATGTATAGAATAATAAAATATTAATAGATTTAAAGAGTGCTGTTTTCTTTGGCAAGGATATAAATTTCACAACAAAGCAATTTCGTTATTCTTTTCTATAATCTCGTTATTCTTTTCATAACACTTAATACGTATTATCACTCATTATTCATATGGCACAATTTTTTGCTACCTTATTTTGCGAAATGAATAAATTAATTATTCAAAGAAACTTTTGCGACGCTAGATGGAATAAATAGCGCGACACGAGAAAGTCCTAAATCCACGTGGTGTATGGTCGATACTTGAGGCTCTTGCACTCGGCGGTCACAAATTTTGGTGGATTTACTCCATTATTTACGGCGAACGCAATTGACGGCCAACGTCGTTGGAGCATAGGCACCCGCATTTGTCTTCGCGGGAACACGAAGACGAGAGCCCGAGTCTCGGAAAAGAAATATATCCCGGCGTCGCGTAGCCGGAGGATTCTCACGCATGAGAGAGGGATCGTGACAGAAGGTCACACGCTGCATCCGCAACGAGAGGCGGACTTCGCTCTCTCGGGGCTGCTCCAAAAAGTATGCATGTACGAAAGCCGCTCTATTTACGAGCGGGGAGAGTAGCGGGACGCGCAAAAAGACTCGCCGCTCTTTCCCATGGACTGAAAAACAAGATAAAATTGTTATGTCCATTATAAAAATAAGAAACGCTAGTTTTCAGTCGAAACGAATATTGGTGTTTAATAATATTTTCACATCAATTATCAAATATGTTTTTCAGTTCTGCGAACGCGACTTAATATGCAATCACGAACTGAAGCTAGAAATAATATCTCAAATTAATTTAATCGTCAAATTCAATAAATTTAATGCTGCAAGCATCTCAAAAAAAAAACTCATCTTGAATACTTAAACTATTACTTACGCTAACAAAATTGAGAGTTTTCTTGATATTGTAAAAAAATAATTCAATTCTTAATAACGCGTAAATAAATTATAAAATTATGTTACTAATATTTTTTTATTAACTTCGCAGGGACCGTATGTCCTTTACATTCTCAAATGCTTCGAATTCAAATTCAAAAGCTAAGACGAAAAGCAAAAATATCGCGACATTTTTAGTTCGAGATAATTAGATAAGGTTCTGTCGAAAGTATAATATCGCGGGATACGAAGCATCGACGAATACGGAGTTGCGACGTTTTCTGAAACGTTAGCAACTGGGACACGGTGGTTATGTATCTTCGAGAATAGATAGAATCCGCACGTCAGTTAGCGGTTGCCAAGTTGAGGGAACTTACATTCCGGCTTCGCCACGTACGCTCTCAATTAAATACCGTCATTTTGGAATCTCCGACAAGCGCCAGGAATAAGCGGCGCGATCCCTTGGAGAGATTTTGCGGTCGCGTCTATCCGAGTCCATCCGAAAACGAGGCAACTTAATTCCGACCTGCACAGAGAAATTTCCCGGCTTACTTAAAACTCCCATTATATTATTTCCACCAGTTGTTTCTAATTTTGCATTACAGAGCTACTCGAAGGGAGCATTTTATATTATATTTATCGCAACGTTTCGAGCCTCTCTGTGACAAGAAAAAAAAGTTTCAGATTCTTCTCGAGTAACACGCTCCTAAAAATGCTCGCAGAACTGCTCGACGTCGCTGATACGAACGCAACGATCGGCTGACGATCTGAATCGCGATTCGATTATCCGGTAATGCAAATGCGATCGAAAACAGCCACGGTTTGTCGGGCCGCGCGGCGAGTATTCGATCTCGTCCGACGTCGAGAGGAAGATGCGAGACAGGATACAGATGATGGTGTGCCAGCGCACAGGTGGATCTCTCTCGCGTCTCTCCGATCTTCACCGTGACATCGCGCCGGTTTCCTTCGCGCCCTTCGGTATGCGTTTGCCACCGCGTGTATGTGTGCCGTGCGTGCATGTGCGTTATCAGCAACGGCCGAGACAGGTTGACTGTCGGACGGGGTTTTACATCGGCGGGAAAAAAGCTGTTCGATTAGACGGTTCTCCGCGCGCGCGGACGAATTATGCAAATCGCGGGAAACCGGTACCCTCCCTCCTCCCCTGCCCTCTCGGTAATCTCGCGCCGCACGCGGCATTATCGCGGAGACTCTCGTCGAGTTTCTAATCGATTTAAAATAAACCGACCGATTAACCGAGACATAGCGCAGGCGTGTCAAAGGTCTAATTGAATCGCACGAAATTTATCGGTAGATCGGACAGCAATCTCGCAATCGGCTTTACAGACTTTATTCGCATGAGTTGTAGGCGAGGAAATACGCGAGAGTGTATCAAAAGGTCGCACTCATAGAAAAGATTTCTGGATTCAATACTGTTCACTCATCTATGTATCATAAAATAAGATTGATAGAGGGATAATCATAATTGTTGTTGGGAGCAGAATATTTTATTCTTAAAAGAAAAAATTCTTATCTAGAATAAAATAATTTTGATGCTGTCTCATCGATTTGCTCAGACGGATTTAAATTAGACAGGGCTGGGTAATTTGTATAATTTTTTAAATAAATTAATAATTACGTTAAGAGTTACACAAACAAAACATTAACTAATTAAAAGTTATGTTAAGATTAAATCAACTTAAGTTAAATTAAAAGTTAATTTTGAAAAGCATTATTTATATATTAAATTAAAAATTCGTAAGGTTTTAAAGTTAGATTATTCCAAACAATTATAATATGGATCATCAAACAAATTTAATATTTTATTTGCAAATTGAATTTACATAATATAACAATGAAATATTGCTTTTTTTATAAAATATAAAGGAATTGCTTCATAAATATAAAAAAGACCTTGTCCCGTAGACATTACGCTGTAAGCAAAGGCTACTGAGTTTCTGCGGATGCATCGATTATAATGCATCACATTTATTTTTTACGAGAGAACGCTTGTTTGCACAGTCTCCTGTCGATGATATTTCAAACTGCGTATACTGTAAAAAATAAAATGTAATGTTAACATTTTTGCTTGTCCCAGAAAGTCTACTCTAAATTTTAAGTTGAAATAACTCAAAAGTTAAAATAACTTAAAATAAGAGTTATTTTAACTTAAAATTTAGAGTGGACTTTCTGAGACATTTTTTACTGTGTAGCAATTAATCATCGTGCATTATAACAGCGAACAAATTTTTGTTCTAAATGTAAGAATATATCAATTGAAACTTACATATGTTACTCTTGTCTCAAAATAATAAGTCAATCTTATATAATTCGCTGGAGGAAGATATGATATAGACCTCACCTGAATATTGCTTTATTTTTATATTGCACACGGTTGTAAGAAAATAATTAAGTACGTCAAGAATATTTTTAGTCTTGTTATTAGAAATCTTTTCTAAGAAGTCGGATTCCGTCTAATACGGCAATAAGTTTTCCGTTAAAACTTTTTTTTTTTTTTTTTTAAGTAAAAATCGATCTAATTTATTTGTCATTTTTTAAGTAAAAATCGACGAACAACATTTAATAACGAAACCTGATTTTTTTCTTACTTAGCTCTCAAATAGATTTTCATTTAACAAAATTTTCCCTTAAATTTGCATTCTTGCACATACGCTCAAATGTCAAGCCATACGTAATCTCTAATTTTCTATCTTTACATTTAAGTTTTATTGATATTTCACAGGTATAATCAAGTATTCACTGTCGCTTACAACGCTTGTAGCTAATCTTTTATCTATGAACGCGAAAAGTGGCGAATGCTGCACGCTAATATTATCATAACCGGATCCAGTGTTAACAACACTGCTCTCGACGTATCTCAAGCTCCGGATCATATAACGACTATCACGAATAAATTGCGTTTGACGAATTCCGCGGATGCCGTCGAACGTTGTTCGTTGCCAGCAGCGGTCGACATATATCTCCGTCGTTCGCACAATGGCGTATCCAATTTGTTTTTATTATTACCTCTGAACAACGGTACTTTTTACAATCCAATGTCCGTCCAATCGTGCGTTGCGGCAATACATAATAATATGTGTCATCACACGTGTCCAGAAAAAAAAAAGGCATGAATATTAACTATCTAGGCACACCGTACCGAAACTTCTCTCCGCTCGAATCTTGAAATGGAGGAGCGTTATACGAAAAAAAAAAGAAAAAAAAGTTTGCATTGTATAAAAACCTCGCGTAAAAAGAGGAAACGTATGAGTCAAGAAAAGAATAATGACCGTCATAAATTTGTTCGGATCCTGACTTATATGCTGACACGATTTTTGCACGGATTGCCGGAGCTACAATGTGTCAGCTAAGCGTACCAAAATACGCCACTGCCTTCAGCGTTGCGCGCACCAGCTCGTGTGCGTGTACGGGTGCACGCGTGCGAGCGTACGACGCGGAGCGCGCCAGACGACCGGCGCCACGAGGAATCCCCACGCACACCTGAATGCCGACCAAATGGCGACCGCTTGCGTAAGAGTCCGACGTACGATCGTCGGAGGCGAGTCATTCTAAGATTTCCACTCGCCGCCGCTCGAGCTAGTGAGCCGTGTCTTGGGAAAGTCTCGGGAAAATTCAGAGAGCTCGCAATGCATTTGCGACTCGAATGCAGCGATTCTCTTCGGAGCAAGTATGCTGGCACAGTGCGGTTGCCTCTTTTAAGTTTTTCTTCTCGTGCCCTCCACACGTGTGGATTATCGCAATAATTTACGTTTTAGTAAGCGTACTTGCGTCGAAAAATTTATAAAAATAAATACCCTGAGTTTGCTGTTGTTTTCTTTGAAAATACTATTTTGTAGCAAACGCTGCGCCAATTTCTGCGCTTCCTCCGGCACGGACGAAATCTTATTAAGCTAAATTATTATTATTACGTTATATGAATTCAGAAAATCTGAAAATATAAATAGTTTTTAACACTCGGGAAATGTATTATCGCGCGTACATAGAAAATTCAATATATTTTCTGTGTTATTACATCCTGCATTTCCTATAAGCAATCTCACAATTTCTTAAAGCAAATTTCGATTTTAATATTAAACCCGCGACACGAGGCTCTCTCCGGTTACCGCAAATTTTTATTCGCGTTAGGAATGCGGATGGCAAGCGTCATAAGCTGTCAACATGTCATGTATCGTCAATGATTGCACGGTACGTACGTCGAAACTTCCGCAACGGGAAATGCACCTGCCGTACTTGTTAACTATAGCGAGAGCGACTGCTACTGCTATTATACGCCGACGGTGGCTGGATAGCGACACGACTGTTTAATAAGTCCGAGCGCATACGGATTACAGGACAATTTCTGCGGTTTGATTAATACACGGCGATACCGGCGCCGATGAGACGAGGAAGACTTCGCACTCGCCCATTATCCTCTTCTTTATTGCGCATCCTGATTATGTGCTCGTTGCGCGATCCTTGAACCTCACAGGAGTCACAATTCCAAGGTCTGCTCTTACCGCACGTAATCCCGCACTTATCGAGATTTTTCATCGCAAATTATCATCGAGCCCGTAACTGCCCGCGCGCGTTTGCATGTGTCCATCCGGTAGAGTGCGAATTTTTGCAATCTACATACTCCATAAATAAGTCCGTCCAGTCTCGTGATGCATTTCTGTGCAGAATAATCCCGGGTGTCTTAAAATAAATATATGATAAAATAAAATGATTATATATGTGCGCGTAAAACGCATAGAAAACCATATAATTCAGTGCAGCATTCGCGGAAATAACTGATCTCGGGTATCATTAAACACATTTACCTCACAGCTATTTATCTTCATATAACTTTAACATAATTTCTTTTGCATTTTTCGTTTCTACGAAAGATGAGGATTTATGATAAAGACATTACACACATACACACGCACGTGCATGTAAAAATCGAGCAACATGATCAATATATTTTACGTAGATTAAAGAATGTTTCTTTGGAGCAGGAGTGAGAAGATCGATTACCTCTGTACTACGACATTTCTCAAATTTTTCAAATAGTTGTTCGATGCATAAATATTATCTCTAACATCAGACACTTATTTGATAATTAAGACTCGGCTCCTTCGCGATATTGACGTGATGCTTAGAGGCGAGAAACGGCATGCAATGAATTAATTGCAATGTACGACTTTATTTTTTCATTTTCCCTTAGAAATTTAATAATAATTTCGTAATTTTGAAACATGTAAATTATGCGGCAAACTGAGACATCTGTTCGACGTGTCACATGGAAGTAAAATAATTTCTGAAGTAACGGTTCAGCTGTTAAAAATCTATTACAGTGATTTAACTTGTATTTTATAGATTTCAAAATTACACAATTATTACATTTTTAAAGGAAGTACAACTAATAAAGTTGTACATAGAAATGAATTTATCGAATGTCATTTCTATTTGTAACTTTTAACCACACTGTCGGTAACATTATATTGTTAAACAGATATTGGTAAAAAAGCTGCGCAATGATATTATAACGATATCGATACTGTCGTTACAGAAGAGAGAAATAATATGCAATAAAATAATTTTTATGTACATCTTTATTTTTTAGTCTTCCATTAAAAATGTAATAATTTCGAAATTTGGAAACTTATAAAATAGCGATAACTCATTATATTTTGACAGCTGAGAAATGTGCCCTTATTTTTGATATTACAAATAATATTGTACTGGGATAGCTGGGTTTTAAATCTGTTTCTT
This sequence comes from Solenopsis invicta, assembly GCF_016802725.1. Taxonomy (NCBI): domain Eukaryota; kingdom Metazoa; phylum Arthropoda; class Insecta; order Hymenoptera; family Formicidae; genus Solenopsis; species Solenopsis invicta. The sequence continues at coordinate 10,624,142 of NC_052672.1, read as the reverse complement.
TATTTTCTGCGTTATTTTATTCCAAATTTATTCCCGGTCACGGTAAATCTGACGAGAGCACATTTTTAACACTAATTTAGATCTGCGAAATCGCAACGTTTTGCCAGCGAAATGCAAATGAGTCGCAAATCGTTGAGCAGGCGAGCAACGTCGTTCGTTGTCGCCATCGTTGGCCGAACGAGCCCAAAAGTGGCGTCGATCGTGGGGGCTCGTGCAACAAAGCGTGAATTACGACAGGTCCGTTGCATACATTACGCGCCGCCGATATCCCCATTAACTCGTCGTCGAAACGTAAATAAACGAGAGCCGCGCGCGCGCGTGGAGTTCGGGCTCGCGGCCTTCGGAAGAGAAAAGGCAGAACGGGACGCGGATCACGCGGGTCCTAACCGGATCACGCGGGTCCTAACCGCGGCTTTATCGTAAATTCTCTTACACAAGAGTTATCCCGTGGCATGCACGCGTGAGCGTTACCTCACGAAGGCGGGAGTGGTGTTGCCCACGCGTGCCTCTCGAAAACTCCGAAGGTCCGAACGCTGTCGCGAACTGTTATTTATTCATCCTCTCCCTCGCACACGACGGTAGGAGAATCCTGACATCGATATCCCCGAGTCCTTTGGAGAGATATAGTTTGAACCTTGCCGAATTTACGAAATATTCGGGATAAATCCGCGCGATATCACTGCCAATGAGGACGTGCTTATTAAAAAAGAGAAATCAAGACTGCGCTGAGATTTAAAGAGTTAAGCATATTTGAAAAATGATACAAACGAGAGTTATAAGTATTAAATAATTGGTAAATTCTAATATTAGATGCTATTAAACGGATTATTAAATATAATCAATTTACGGATGTTTTCGTTATACAATACGAGCTAAAAGTTATCGAAATTTAAAAACTGAAGGCTTCTTTAGATTTATTTTTTTCTCCTAATCAACGATAAAAAATATGGCTCGTAAATGCACGAATTTTGGCTCTGAAGTTAGCTATAAAGAAGAATAAAAAATTGATTTATAATTTATAATAGTTTTTGTAGCAAAAATTACTATATCTTGCTGCAGTTTTAAATAAATTACTGTAAGTGAATCTAAATGAATTTTTTCACGAATATTTATTAGAATTGTATGTAAAAATTTTAATTTAATTGGTAATACTACTTTCCTATCAAATTTGCAAAACGCGATTTTACAGATTTTAAGGATCAAGAGTAGACAAAAAAATTAAATAACTTTTAAACTAATAAGTGAATTGCGCTCCAATTTTACACAGATACTCAAACATAATGCTAAAATATTAATATAAAAATTCTATGAAATTTTTATATTTTTTTAAATATTTCGAGATATGACCGTACATCCTTAAGATTGTTAGATTTCGATCCTTCAGAGATCGAATCGAAATCTACCGAGACGAAATTAATCGCGTTAATGATGATTGTAAAATTGCCCGAGCGCGATGCACTTGCATTTCCTGAAGCCTTGTTGATAGTCAACGTGACATGAGTCACCGGAGCATCTCGATTAAATCAGGGCACGGAGAATCGCTAACGTATACGTGGAAGGAATTGCGCTCCGTTTCATGGTGCGATCTCGATGAGGTCATTTCAGCCTGGCTTCTGTCAAATCGATTCAGAATCGATCGCGACCGTCTGCACGGCCGGATGCGATCAAGTCGCATCACCCACGAGGGCGTCGGGCGTTCGGTATTTAATTGTATGGAAATTAGCCTCCGTGGAAATGTATATGTATATGCGCAAGGTTAACGTGTATGCTCCTCAAATCACCTTCTATTGTTTTCTTAGTGTATCACGGTCGTAAAACGTGCTCCGTTGGGTGACGGTATTTTCCCGATAGCGATCAGACGGAACGTATATCGAGAACGAAGAGCGATCGGAAGTATAGGATTTCCAATTCAAGATTGTTCAATGACCGATTTAAGCGATATGCTGTGTTAATGAAAGATATACGCTCCCAAGTAAAGTAAATGAAACTTGGAAATGTGTTTAATATTAACACTTTAAATATACTATACATATAGATATGAAAGTTGTGTGAATAAGATATATCTACTCCTTATTGAAATAATTTTTATGTAGATAGAAAATTGCCGCCAAAATTTTTCTTTACTTTCAAATGCAATATAAAACAATCCATATTTTTTTCATAATTTTCCGAACGTTTTGAGAAATGTCCTATACATCCTTCATATATTTTTCGAGTGATATCGTTAGTCAGAAACAATCGGCTGTTATTCTCGATCTACGATTGAAAGTGTAATTAATTATAGACCATTAGACCAACTATAGGTCCGTACCTTTCACACATAAACCTTTATTTTTTCTACTTCTTATTGAAATAATTTTTTACATATATAGAAAATCGCCGCCAAATTTGTTCTGCTACTTTCAAATGCAATTTAAATCAATCTGTATTTTTTTCATAATTTTCTTTACGTTTTGAGAAATGTCTTATACATCTTTCATATATTTTTCGAATGATATTGTTCGCCAGAAACAATCGCTGTTATTCTCGATCTACAAATGAAAGTGTAATTAATTATAGATCAACTGCGGTAGGTCCGTACCTTTCACATAAATCTTTATTTTATGTTCGACTGTGAAACGTATCATTAGCATTTATAGACAAATATCTATTTTGTGCGCAAACTATGGTAAGATAAAGAAAAGATGAGAGAAAGAAAAATATAATTGAGATTAGATGGCATTTCCAAAAGTAAAACTTTTTCTTGATTATTAAAGAGATTGTCTAGTTCAGAATGCGAAAAAACTTTTAAGAACTTTTTAAAGAAAATTATTACACATATTTTTCTGTGCTTTTATATATCTACTTGTTCATATTTAATAAATATCTACAAATTTTTACATAATTCTATGTTTATTAGTTTTTATGTTACACAATTTTTAAGAAATCATCTCATTTTTCAAGTCGACTGATTTTTTAGAAACTACTGAGGTTATTGACTTCAATATTTGCATGAAATAAATACTATTGCGATCTATAAATTTATTATTTTTTCATTTATGTGTTAATTGATTTTATTAAAAAATTGATACTTGTTTTTTTAAAACGGTGTCATTTTAATAATTTGCAACATTTCTCACTTATCCTAATGCGCGATGAATAAACATATTTTATTACATAAGAAATTGATATGTCGATAGCTTCGATAATTTCTTAGAAATCGTGTTAGCCACGTTGTAAAATGTGTTTAATTCCATATTTAGCATAATTTCCATAAATAGCATAAAAATTAATAAACATTAGGCCATATAAAAATTTATGAACATGTATTAAATATATATAAATTAGAAAGTGTAAAAGAACCAAAAGCAGAAGCAAAAGTTGATGTTGTTAGCTGGTAGTTTTTAAGAAATTGTGTTAGCCAACTTGAAAACTGTGCTTGATATTTAAATTTAAATAACATGAAAATTATTAAACGTTCGGCTATTCGCTAACGAAAATTTCTAGATATTTGCTAAATATGTATAAGTTAGAAAGTGTAAAAGAATATGTGCAACATTTTTTTTAATTCTCAAAAGTAAGCTACTTTTTCATATTTTAAACTAGAATACGTCCTTAATTTCGCAAGAACACGTTCAAAAGTGTGACCAATTATCTTTAACTGAGAAAGAACAGAAATGTGAAACGCCGTAAACGAGCTCGTTCCTGTGACTTTACTTCCAAATGGCAAGGATGGGGACGAAGGGTGAAGGGCTCTCTCATAAAGTTTGTCGAATACGGACGAAGGATAAGGAAGAACTGGAAGGAAAGCGAGTTACTCGAAGTTACTCGGAGTACAGCGGCTGTTCTGGGGATTGGGGAAGCCCTCTCGATTCTCCGTTGTGCGAGGTTATTCTCCGGTGTCCCGGGATCTAGGAATAGAACTCTACTTACAGCATCACTGTTTCTTCTCTCTTTCTATTTCTCTCTCTCTCTCTCTCTCTCTCTCTCTCTTTCGTAGCCGCAGGGACACAACGAGCAATGGCTAAGGCGCCGTCCACAATCGACCGACGACGTCTGTCATCGTCGACCATGCGTCTCGCTTTTCTCCATTCACAAATCTCCCTATGCCGTATGCCACGACCGCTGTTATTGTTCTCGACTTTTATAGACTTTTTGGAGAATAACATGACTTTGAATGAAGCTTGTTTAAATATGCAGATAGAAGAGGCCAACTTAAGAAAAATGCTAGTTATTATATATTAAAAATGCTGATTACGTATTGATAAATTTATAATATAATTCGGTACAAATTAAAATTCGTAAACTTTCTTTGAATCTCAAGTCCGTTAAGAAGAGATAGCTGTCTTTTATTTAAGTAAATTTTTGTTTGACAAAAAATCAAGTGCAAATCACGTCGTTCGTACGAAGATAAAAAATTCTATTCGGCGACAGAAGTTTGTTGCAATAAAACAATTTGTTCGTTAGAAATTTATTTCTCTACGCATCAGGATGAAACTCTATTTCATTATTTCGTTTGCTCTATTGACTCAACAAAAAAAAATATCTTTCAGCATTTTCAGTGTTCTTCTGCAAAATTAAAAGTGGAAGTAAATCGTCTCAAATCTGTATCTTAGAAAGGTGCCTATTCGTTTTCCCATCTTATAGTTGTAAGCTTTTTGTATAGAGAAAATCATTGAGAAGCCGACATTAACCGTGACCATTTCTACTTTCTATTATCAATACATTTTTTACATGTTAATTGTGTCGTTTGAGCGCTAATAGATTTCGTATTTGTGTGTTGCAGGTCAACGTGGCGTTACAACTCCGCTGCTGCGCATCGTGTCGGTGAGTGACAAATTAACGTTTATATTAGATGATTAGAATAGATTAGAATAACATATACTGAATGCAGTGTACGTGTATTGAATATGTATGTGTTCTGCATAAACGACACAATGAACGAAAGAAAGGAACCAATGTGAGAAAGAGAAAGAAGCACTAATCCCGAAGCACTTTGTAGTTTGCGAGCGCGACCCCGAGCCGATGATTTAAGAATCAACTTGGCTCCTTTCTGACCCCGATTCCCATGGAATCCCTAGAAAGCCTGATCTTAGCTCGAGGTTCGAGCTGCATTCTTCTGCGTTCGTTTCTCGAGTGCATTACGCTCTTCGAGCGAATCAACTCCGAAAAGCGATTACTAAATTGCTTGGAATCTCTTCTCTGCGAGATAATAGTATAAAAAACTTTATATATTCAAACGTATCAGGAGCCAATAATAAAGCAAAGGAAACATCAAACGTGAGATTTGCAGTACTAACAAATGTGATTTCTTCGTCTTTTGAAACAGATTTAAAATTTAATTTCTCTTCAATCTTATTGAAATGGAAAAAGCTCTCTTTTTACCGAAACATACGAAAAGCTGTTTGCAGATCTTTAATTTTATAAATCAAGTCTATCGCAAATTATTAAAAACCATCTCATAGTTGTGCGACTTTTATACAATTGATGCTCATCGCGCAGATCAGACTATATTTTTCGCTATTTGCAACTTTTCAATAATTCTTCTTTCCCTCCTCATGTTACTTTTATTTCAATCATTGTTCTTGTCTTATAATTATCGTAAGAATGTCTAATGTAAGAATGTCTAATGTAGCCAACGACGTTCTCGATTTCTCGAAATACAATTTTCACAAGACAGTCGCGACGGAGAAGAAATATCGCAAAGACGTTGCCGGGGCATCCTTTGGTAAATCGAATTAAGCGCACGACAGAAACAAACTCTATTCTCGTGAAAGCAACGGGGAGACCCGCGACTAGAATTCGGTCAAACGTGAGCGTTACGAGGTGAACGTGAGATGACCCTGGTCCTCCGGTTGTCGCAACCTCGTTTCCACTCGCCCTCCTGCCGCTGCGAAACTGTCGACGATGGAGAAATCCGACGAAACGTCCTTGCTCGACGAAAAAAAAATGAAAAGGGAAAGAAAAAGAAAAGAAACAGCGCGCTGCTCCGTCGCTGTTTCCAAGTTCAAAATTCACTTACCTTCGATGTGCATCGTCGCGGTTTTGTAAAATTTATTTGCGCTATGCATTAACGCGCGTCAACGGATATTGACGGATATAATAAGAATTTACATAACTGCGTGGCCTTCAAGCGCAACAACTATTACGATTGGATAATGATACTTGAGTAAAAAAAAAAATTTTTTTTCTCTCTTAATATAATCTAAAACTAGTCTCTCCGCTTACCCTGAACTGCATAAAGATTTTGGCACGTGTCACTACGTTCGATTAAACAAAAACCGCGCGGCATTTCTATCGTTTCCGCGTAACCGCGGCATCGATCGCGCGCCGTAAGTGCGTTTCGCGCGACAGCACGCGTTGTACCAGACGATCTCTCCGTCGATCGATTTCTTAGTTGGCGCCGCTGGTATGAATCACGTTCGTAACCAGACGACGATACTCGTCCTCTCCTCGAGCGATCTTTCATCATCGGTGAGAGTAGAGGATCTTGCTGGAAACATCCCAGCGCGCGGCATAAATTTAACATAAAGAATATCGCAAAAGAAGAATGCGATAAATTAATAAATTTTGATATTCGTTTTAAAAAAATTTCTGCAAGTGTCGCAATAAATTCGCACAAAATTTCGAGCGTCGCTCTCGTCACGTCGCACGCGCGTGATTCAATTTCTAGCGGCTTTTTTAAATTGGACAGTCCGAGAGAGCATTATGATTCACACCGGAATCCAGATGACGCCGAATAACCACATTCTCGCGGAGCGGAGAGGAGGAGCAGGAGGACACAAGAGACGAACGTGTAACGGAGAAGAAGAGGAGGAGGAGGAGCAAACCGTCGCAGATGCGCGTATTTATATGCGTACGGCTAGTGACGTGCTCACGCATACGTCGGCACGCTTACGCACGTACGGAACGCGACATGCAGGCACAACGGCGTCGCGGGGCGCCGACCGTCTCGCTCGGCGAGGTTCCTGGCGTCAGCCTGTCGGGCCTCCTGGGTCCCTCCTTGAGCTCCTACGATACCCATCGAATCTACGACCCTCCCTCTTCTTTCTCTCCGCTGCACCGTCTCGCTCCCACGGCCGGTTCGTTCTCTCGCTCGCTCGCATCGGAGACGCTTTTCAATTATTCGCCGCATCGCGCTTTAAATTCCAGACTTTAGAAACACGGGCCACGATTGGGTTAGACATTGATCCTGCTATTTTGCAAGTTACAACGTTGCGCGCCGCAGGCTAATTTGATTTATTTTTACTTAAATTGTTACTTTCCCATTTCATAATCGATAAGATAGATTTTAATGCCGCTTGCGATTCGCAATTTGTATTATTAATTATTCTATTTCTTTTGCGTGCGAGGATAGAACAGTTTTGCCCAAGTATTTAAGAATTTAGCTAAATCTAAAATAATTTTGTTGAACCATCGAAATTATGTAGAGCAATTAGTGTGATGATGACGTTGTAAGCAGTTTTGATATTCTAGCAACGCGAGCTTTGAGATTCATACATAATTATTTTGATAGTTCAATCAAAAAGAAAATCATTTTCAGATCTGTATCTAGCTAAATTCTAATTTCTACACAGAAAAAACAATTTTGCTGAAATACAGATATGAAAATAATTGTGTTTAAAAAATTGTGTCGGATATTTAACTTTTGGTTGCTAGAATGTCAAATCTGTTTGCAACAACATTATCATACTCGAGTGTGCTACACAATTATTTTGATGGCTTAAAATAAAATTAATTTCTGATTTGCATCTAGCTAAATTTTTAAATGCAGTAAAATATTTCCTTCAGTGTCGATACTTCAGCATAAAATTGTTCTTTTCGTAACAATTGTCTTTTTGATGCAAAAGAAATATCCAACATTAATAAAATTTATAGAAAGATTTTAATAAAAATCTTTCTTCGTGTCACACGCAGTCCTTCATTTCTTATTTCTTTCTTAAGAGAAAGAGAAAGAGTTTACATATACATTTTTCATTCTATATACTCGTATAACGCAAGTCTTGTTCTGTCATTATTAATTTTGTTTATTCTTTCTATCATAAGAGAAAGAATAAGCAAATACTTGCTCCAAAATAAACAGATTTTTCTCTCTCTTCGTTCTCTCTTTTTGCGCGCGTTCTCGTCTCGTAGATTGGAAATAACACGAACAATTCTCTCTCACCCCGTGAGCACTCTCGCAAAGGCACGCACACCAGAACGCTGCGATGCCCTCCCGGTGCGTCTGCAGAATGGCTAGTCCAAGTTACGATATCGTCGTCTGTGGCGGCTGCGGTTACGCTAGGGCATGTTGCGCAAGTTAGATCGAAGAGCTTTCCCTCGGCACATAATGGCTGGCACTTAGACATATATTTTTCTCTACACGAGAATATCTTTTATAATAACATCAGGAATTTCTTTTCTCTCTACAGAAGAAAACCATATATTATATCTGTAATTCCGCTATTTCCATTTAATATGATGATCACCGACCTGTGCATCAATTTATTAATAATCTGTCCTTCTGAAGGCTACAAAAGTGAATTTAAAGACTTTTTGTTATTTGTGTAAAATTATCACATTATTACTTTATTTAATTTATTTAAATAAATATCTCTTTAAATTATTAAAATTGATTTATAAGTTTTTTTATATTTTTACCTTTTATATAAATGATCAAATTTTTTCTATGAAATTAAAATATTATTAACTGTTTTACATAATTTTAAATTTAAAAATTTTATATTTTTACAAAAATTAAGTTACAGTTTATCCCATAATTTTTTAAATTAATTTACACGCTATTATTTATAAATAAATAAATGTAAATAATTAATTATAAATTAAATTTAACTAAAGAAGAACTAGATACTAAAATTCACTGACATTTATTCACCAATAAAAAATTATTTATTGTCCCATAAATTTGATTACGCTCGTCTTCCGGGATTGCCTGAACTTTGGATAAATGCAAATACACGCAATTCAAACGTGCTTGAGTGCAATAGTTTCGGTCAATTAATTTCTACGCGAAAGTTAGAATTTATATTAACAGATTTATTTATTCTGTTAATTACAATTTTAATTTTTCAAGAACAAACTCTATGAGCTTAAAATTCGTTTCAAGAATCGATATCACGTGTAAATTTACATTACAAATTCTTCAATTAACTAAACTTTCGTTATTAACATTAATTAAGCCTTTATGATTTGCGTCACGTTCACGCACGACATCCTCCTCGCTTCGTGTTACCTTCGAATTGCGGTCGCTTGTATGTTCATCGACTGGAAATAATACACGGCGGCGATCTCTCACCCTCTCGCGTATGCAAGCGACCTCTCGCCCTCTCTTACACGCGAATGGATCTATCGCGATCAGCCTTTCGCGTATACGCACGATCTCATGCAGAGAAGCGCACACATTTTTATCGCATCTCTTGTCTCGCGCTCATTTAATGATTTTCACGAACTCACACAGCCACGAGGTGTATCGCCTTTGATGCCGTTCGAAAATCAATTTAAGAGTCACTAGTGTCAACGTCAATCTCTTGAAATTATCTTCGTTATTTATTTTAATTAAGATTCTAATTTTTTTCAAATAAACTCCATAAACTTCGATTCAAGTAAATTCTCGCTAACTCTCTTTATTTATCGTGTGTCATGTTGAAAAGAAAATTAATAAATTATCATATAGATGCCGTGATTATGCGTCTTTTGTTGTAAAGGTCAGTTCTCTATTTTAGGTAGCCGTTCTTTAGATATATTTATTTCTTTCGAAACTCGATTCTGCTTTTTATTTTAATAATATTGCGGAAAATTTTTTAAAATTACCATTCCAGTGTCAAATGTCGTACTAACGATCAAATTTTCACGATAGCAACCGACATTTGTTCGACATATAGTTTCAATACAATTTGTTTTGCCTTTTGTTAATTATATATTTTAATTTCTTTCAAATAAAAATTATCCAGATCCGTTTACATTTTTTATTATTTTGAACCAATTTCAGATTTAAATCAAAGATTTTCCACACTTGAAATCAGTTTCAAACAATTAGAAAACTGGGCAAGAAAATTTCTTCTTCGTAACGCGCAGACTCCTGAGTTACAAACTGAACTGAAGACGTACAGGAGCAAAGCCTGAAGCTTCAATTTTTAGGTTTTGCCCTTTATTTTCCCCAAGAAAATATAGTCACTTTATATGTAGAGTAGCCTCGCGTATGTTATAAAAAAAGAAGCGCCGGCGTGTATGAACGCAACGTTAATTCGTGGGACGACTCATGCACCGTAACTGTATAACGCGCATGCGACATAATTCACGGCGGAGCAGCCTTGAAAGAAATAAATAGACGAAACATTAAAGCGGCCATGAAATCATCTCGAATTAGAGTAGCGTCGTCGCTCGAGCGCGCACGCACGTGCGCTAATGTCCGTCGGGACGGCGTCGCATGGCCGATCTCGTAACATCACGTACGCATACAATCCTTACGTCTGTCCACGGTCTCTTTACGCGGGCGGTAATATAATACAATGCACACATTCGCACAGATCGGCACATGCGCCAATGGTCAATCTGCCAAGCCGCGGTATCCCGCCGTTCGTGATTCGTCACCGTGACACGTCGCTTATCGCTAGACAACAATCGACCGCCGCGCCGTGTGATGGTAGCGTAGATTCAATCAGAGGTAATTCTAGGGTAAACTTGATGTCGCCGTGTCCCATGATAATCGTAATAATCGTATCAACCGCAAACACGAAATCCATCAATCTAGTCGAGACTTACATTCTTCAATTGAAGAAAAAAATTGGAGAGTCGCGAAGAAGTGGAGTTCTCCCAATTTTACATTGAACAGGTTTATTTAAAACATGCTGAGACAGTGATCTGTTCACTCAGGGAAGCGAAGGAGCGGAAAATAATGTATTCTCTAAATCTCATAGAGAGAAACGTCACTCTGAAAGAATAAAAATTCAGAGCTTGTTTACGCAATTTTTTTGACTGATTTGTCACTTTAATAAGAAGCAAAATTCACTCCATGGAGTAAAAATTGAGCTTGCACAATTTTCGAGTAATTTTTTCACTTTACAAAATTTAGGGAGCACAACTGGAAAATAATTACTCTCATGCTTGTTCTACGACAAAGGTTGTTAATTTTTAAAATTGATTCGAAGATTGTGCTAATTTTTTCAAAATTTATTATTGTCTACAATTATATTGTCTACCATTGTAACGTTTCTATCTATTAATGTAAAATATTAATTCCATATTGCGTTTATTGCTACATTCACTCCACATATTGCGTAGAAACGCATTGGTTTCGACGCAATGGATACTACGAGACACGTGAAATACTTTGCGATATACTTAGGAGAAAGGAGGATAAGACGGCAACTTTATAAGATTTGTTCTAAAATTTTTTCTAATTTTTATGATAATAAAACAGTTGGCAATATATCTACGCGAAAGTAGGATAAGATGACAACTTTACGATTTGTTCTAAAATTTTTGCTAATTTCTATGATAATGTAAAAATAAGAATATATTTTTTCACTAAAGTCTTGTTTATCATCGTAAAAATTATTTTAATAGTGTAAGATGACAGCAGTCAGTAAAATTAAAAATGTAAAAATTAAAAATACATGATGTTTGTCATTTTATCCATAATCATATTTATTTATTGAATATTAATGTTAATTACAATATGAAAAAATAAAAAATATTAATACGTTAATATATATGTTTTTAACTATACAATATTGTGATTTTATAAAGAAAATGGAAATATTTACTACAATTACATCATTCTTTATGAACAAACACCAAAAAATTACATACAGATGTAGCCAAAACACATTTCTCGTTATATAATATTATTCACTTTTGCGGACAGATTGAAATCAAACTATATATGTATATTAAAAATTACTATATATATATATATATATATATATATATATATTAATATTATCTAAAATCTTTAATGAATTAAGCATTGGCTCGTCACTTGTCATTAATTTAGAAAAATTAACAATTCATCATCTTACTCCCCTTTCTTCTATAAAAAATAAACATAATGAGTAAAATTGTTAAATAATTATACTACGTATCATTACACACTACGTATAATAAGCATGTGCACCGCTATTAGATAACAGTTGTATTAACGTTCGGTTCCGGGGAGAGAGAGAAAGAGAGAGATTGAGCGTGGCCGACTGGGTAGTTTAAATGTCACGGGGAATATCACCGCTCGAGACGATCGGTGAATCAACAACCTGATGCCAGACTCGTTGGAGGAGAAGAACGCGGTGTGTATATCCTACGTGACCCGTAGTCCTTTGCCGTGTCTCGTCGAGATCGTCGCTACAGTTTATTATTGCATCACGGTGTCGCGGCTGCGCTTTTGAACCGCGACTCCGCTCAATCTCTCATCCACGAATCGGATTCGAGTTGTCACGAGAAACGTCATAATACCCCCGTCGTCTTCCGGGGTATCGTAATTTCGCAACAGAGAGAAACAGGTCCGGAATAAATGGTATACTGACGAAGACTATCGACGAGACGCGGTACAATGCGCTCGTTTTGCCGCGTACCAAATGTTCGACGCGCTATTTCTTCTTATTAACCAAATGCCATTCTAATAACGAAATTAAATGTGTATTAAGCTGTACCAGATCGAGCTAGCAAAGATGATTCCGAATGTAGCGCGTCTCTTCTTTGACGTATCGAGAGAAGGAACGTATTCGTCGGTACAATTTTTTTTTTAATTAAGGGATATATATATAAAATATAAAACTTTAACCTTCACTTTTTTGCTCTTTCTGTGTCGAATTTATAAATCTATTTTTAATTCGTATTTTTAAGCGACTTCGAAAAAAAAAAGATAGTTTCTAATTTGAATGTATCTTTGTATGTATCTTTTAATCGACTTCGAAAGGCAGGAAGTTCTCAATTCGACCCGTATGCATTTTTTATATATGTATACTTATAACTCAGGAGCGGATGCTCTGATTTCGATGAAACTTTTTTTTTATTCTTTTTATTATAAAATTATGACGTATCTTTCATTTTTCGCTCAAACGTCAATCGGATCATTACTCGCGAACAGTATGTATAATGTGTCAATATATTGAGCTAGGATCCGAGAATTTGGACCAAGTCCAAATGACTACGCGAATCAATCATCTCTGCGGAAAGATGTAAATTTCGAGCCCTCTCGTATATTCATGGCGCTACCCATGCTCATCTCAACGTTCATTCATTCATTCATGCTTGTTCACTGCTCTTGCACAAAACATGCACTTTACTCGATCTTTCAATAATACATCTTCCAATGAGTCAAGATTTAGCGCTAAAATAGCGAAGTCTTAAATTTTGATCTATAACTCATAAATAGTTCGCAAGTAATTTTGCACTGAAAGTTTAAATATTGATGTACACCTACCTATATGTTATCTCGCTGAAAAAAAAAGAAAACGATTTCGGTTTATAACCAGAGTACTAAAAGTGCGCTGTGCGCGATTCGACTGTGAGTTCACGCGGATTAGTCACGCACGTGAAATCGCACCCACTCGCACCCACTTCGGCCGCAAAAATGGATTCTCCAAATTGCTGTTGGGCGAAAGTGGCCAGCCGGTGCAGCATAATCCAAATTAATCGTTCACGCACGCGTTCATTAATTAATTATTGTCGATCGGTGAAAATCCGACGGGCCAAGCGCGCCGATGATTTATCGCTTACGCAACGATCGATCGTGGAGAACACGAGATCGATTCGTTTTCCACGCAGCGCGAGTTAATGAGATCATAGTAGGCGGTAATCCGTACCCTCCCCTCCCCCTCTCTCTCTCTCTCTCTCTCTCATTGCATTTATGTGCCGTTGCAACTTCGACATTACGGTTGCGCAACGATAAAGGGCATCGCCGTATTACGGTCGCAGAGAGATTCGAGCGATCATTGAATTTCAAATGAATGCGAGATTAAACGAGCCATTAGAAAGCCATCACGTGTTTAATAGCACGTGTACGCTGATGGGCAGCGAGGCAACGTGGCATTTATTTAGAGAGCCGGGGCTGAACCCGCGTGGGGGGATTCTCCAAGCGTGCAAGTCGAAGGAAAATAATTCAAGATAAGCTCCATCATCATTTTGTCGCGATAAATCATTAGCGCACGTCCGCCGGCTCGCTACGAGCAATTATAATAACGTTGCGCGGTCGAATATGAATGATAATAAGCGTTGAATTATCGATGGAACGCGACGGGGGTATTTGTCCCGCATACGAAATTGCAGATCCTCCTCCACTGCAATCGAAATTTTTCGCATCGGTGCATCCGTACGTGCTGATATGCAACCGCGCAACATGCATCGATAATAAATTCATCGAAATACAAAAAAGTAGTATTTGGTATTTGCGACTACAATTGAATGTTAAAATAATTATGATTAGAAGCTCTATTTTTATAGTTATTGTAATTGTACAATTGTAGTTATATATTTTAATATATTGTAACTACAATCTTTCAATAATATTTACAAATGCCGAATACTTTTTTCTCACAATCGGCGTGCGTATCGATGTGAGGGTAAACGCTAGACTGGGATAAATGTTCTTGGAAATAATAATATACTCAATTGTGGTGCAGTACGTACGTATAGGAGGGAACGAACGATGCCCGCATGCACATTATCAAGGCTATGTTTCGTAAAATAACGCCGTTGCATCCTCTCGCGTTATCAGACTCCAAATAATCTCGTCTCTCTCTTTCTCTCCTCTTTCTTTCCTGTCGTTTCTTCTAGAAATCCGTCTATCTTATCGGAAATGACTCAACCATCGCTATTGAACGCAACATCGGCAGAGATCTTGATTCAAAGGCCGCGCCATGAATGGAAACTATGCAGCGATTCACGACTCGACTGCGCTTCGTGGAAGTTATTATTCTGCGGAATAATTCGCGAGTATTCTGCGAATCCCATCTTCGCCGCGCAGTTGAAAATGCGCGCGACCTATTATCGTATATCTTTCGAATCCATTCATCGTCGGACACATTAGGGAGAAGTCGAGCCCATGCTTCCGACGAGACACTCTTTTTAAAAGAGAGAGAATCGTGTTGCAGTTCTCGCGAATGAATGGAATAATAAATCGCGATAACAACTTCCGGTAATGCTAAGAAAGTATAGAAAAATACAATTAAATGCGCATGTGCGCAATTTCGAAAAATTAAATCTAATTGCGCGCTGTGGAGAACAACTTAATAATTGATGCAATTTCACGACTAATGTACGTGCCGTCTGCTAATTAATATCGCTGGAATATGAAAATTTTTGCAGGAACGTGCATATATAATTAATTTAATAAAAAAAACACCATTAATTTCTTTCATTTGTAATGTGTTTTGGACTTGTTTTGGTTTCCAATTTTATTCATAACACATCATATAATATTAACAGTGTCTGGCATTTTATGTGATTTACTTCTTTTTTTGGTTTCTTATTTTTATATTTATTTGTTATCGGATAATAAACTTTAATATGTTTTCGTTGCCCGCAATCGAAACGTTCTATTTTACGATGGTTCAAAATAAATAATTAATCCAACAATATGACGTTTTGCTCGCTATTAACGTGTCTAAAATACAATACTCTCTTGTGCCTAATTGATTGCATCGTGCCAGTTTTCTTTTCCGTGAACATCTCGAATAAAAAGAAATCACGTATTTTCTCAACGTGATATTTTGCATGAAACGCAAAATGTCGCTTTTTTTCCTCGATTCCTTCGCGTGCATTATTCGTTTAGGGGTGGAAAGTTGTCGATGGCAATCGACGGTAGGCGACAGTAATAGGAAAAACGACATAAGCGATGCTCAACAGGTGGATATAGCGTGTGCGACAGTCATTCGTGGGGTTTATTTCGCCTTGCACGTAACAGACAGCGACTACCATCGAGCAGCCGGCCTAGCAATCATGGTGACGTGACCTAAGTAAGCTTAACTGACCCAACCTTATGTTGACCTGTTGCAAGCCTTGCATTCGATATTGCCTCTCTCGGCGTGCTCGGGCGAGCGCTCGGCTATTCACGCGAATGTCACCGCGAGCGAATGATTTATAGCGCAGTTTATTGTCAAAGCCGTCGGATAATTACTTCTATATACTGGCGATTATGTTAATTTATTATCACTTTGAGCGTGATCGCCAAACGTGATCGATCGCTGATGTAAAACGTAAATGGCAATGCTGCGGAGATTAGCTCGTTGTCGACATTTCACAGCGATTGCCGCGACGCGCCGGTCGGCAATACCCTCGACACCCCGGCATTATGTAATAACGCTCGGTTCGTCAGTAACATGTATCGCGGCAGCGAATACGTTCTCGCGTCTACACGCGATATCGTATTCTTACGAAAAACACGTTATCACGTGCAATGGGATGTCAACTGATGCAACCGTTAGCCTTTGCCCGGGAAAAGTCGCTGCGCGAGTGAATCTCGTATTTTTTTTTTGTTCTTTTTTACACGATATTAAGACACAATCTGGAGATAATCCCGGCGTGTATTACGCGGCGTCTGGCGCCAGCTTGTCCGCGCGCTGATACATCTCAGACGCAGTCTCCGTACCCCGCTGAACTATTATTACACGGCGAAATAATACGCGGGGACGGAATTGCATTTGCGGGCGACGGGGACGTTAATAGGCGCTTGAAAATCCGTGTCTGGTGGTGATAAGAATATTAAATCATCGTGATTAATTAATCGCCTTGTGCAACCTTTACGTCGCAGCGTTGCTTCTCGAATGCTACTTGGGATTTTAGTGCCAACCTTCGGTGTCTCATCGGTGCACCTCCATCAGCACACCTCTTACTCGCGTTCGCTTCGCGAATCAGCCGTGTTTCCTCCTTTCTTCGCAATACCGGGAGCCACCGCGCAGGTGTCCCTTTGTGAAACTCATGCGAGGCGTCGTTGACGCGGGAGAAGATACAAGGAGCATAAAAGGCGCTTTTTTGCGGTCAGTGCTGCCGCGCGATCACCGTTTTTGTGAATACGTCTCGCGCAGCCAGACCGGCATCTGGCGCGGTCCCACTTCCGCGAGCAAGGACGATGCTGCAGAATCGCGTTGGTACGCGTGCGTCCGTGCAAGATACGTTTGCGCCTGCCAACAGATTATTAATCTTAGCTAGATCTATGGATAGTTAAAGCTTCTTTTTAAACATCAATCCAGGTCTTCAAATTTTATTAGAAAAAAAATTACAGCAAAAAAATTTGCGTAAAAAAATCGCCCACTCTAGGGTTAAATCCGCGTGTCGCTGCCGCGTTCTTCATTCACGAATTTCGCGTTGGTTACACGCGCGTCGCGCGATTACATTCAACAAAATCTGGACGCGCGCAATCGCCTCTGCAGCTGTTGCGCTCACTCGTACACGGATGGACGCGAAATGGGCGACGATATTCTCTCTCTTTCTTTGGGCACCTGTCGGTGCCTATGAATAAAACACCACGATGACTTTGCGTAAATCTGGATCCTAGGACGGCCGGTTTCTTAGGTAGAGTTTCGCTGGATTTTATTTCGAGTGACACCGAAATTACTCGCTCGCGAATTTTGGCAAAATCATTGAATTGTCGCGCGCTTAAATATCCGCGCTTGATAAATTGGCCTCATTTGTTTCGTTCCGCTGTTGATGCATAGGGAAGCCTAAAGCGACAGATGCAACGATTCACTCAGCAACGCTCAACGTCGCGCCTAATTCAAGCTTTTATCTCTCTCTCTTTCTCTCGTCGCGACGCGTGCTTGGACGATTCGCGGAAATTTCTTAACGAGCGCGAAACTAGGTACGTCGTTGGTCCATTCATAAATTCCGGGTATCATGGCAATTTTGTTTCGCGAGTTTCGCGGCTAGTGGGCACGACTATAATTGGAGTGACTCGCATTAAATTGAAGAGAAACTCATGTATGTGTGTGTGTGTGTGTGTGTGTGTGTGTGGGAAGCAGATAGAACGTTGAAGACTACACGCCACCGACATGCGGTGCACCTTGAAATTGTCACGATCTCCCCCCTCTCCTCCCACCCCCTTGCTCGTGCAATTTTATCCGAGCTTACTGAAATCGGCGAATAATGTTCACGTTTCTTCCCGCAATGCACCGCATAGTTTTTAATATCAGTAAAGCACAGTACAATTTTTAATATTATTAAAGCACGATAATTATCGTGAACGTCTTATTATAAAATGCAGGTTCAATATAACTGTCTTTATTTTACGTTCAAAAATGTTTATCTAATTCGTGTGCTGCGTATTCTCAGAACGTTGGGATGAATTATTTACGATGATGACTTTTATTTAAAGTAGAAACATTAAAATGACTTGATGTTTATCGAAATGTATACGAGTCAGGTCTAAAATAAAATTTTAAAATTTTACCGAGAACCATAAAAACAATATATATATATATATATATATATAGTATATAAGACAAACTGGACAACTTTTCGACGAACAATTGCTCACTCGCTTGCTCCCTTTCGGCGATGTTTTACGACAGACGTCGAATGTCAGTGACTGTGTCTTCTTTACTATTCAGACACCGTACACCCGCGGGAAGAGGCCTAACTGCGCCGCGTTCGACGTGCGTGTCCGACGTGTAGGAAGCGACGCTGAAAATTCCGGAACGTCAGTCAATGGACAATAGCGATTACCCAGCCCGCCCGACACGGAGACCTCATTGAGGCGGGAACCACTATACGTGGCGCCTCATTCATGAATTCCAAGTATAACCGCAAATTGGTTTCGCCGGTTACACTGCCCTGCCAGAAGCCTGTAATTGCACGCGCGTTGCACGCACTTGGTTCCCCCGGTGCATACGCGAGGCGTCTAAGATCGGTGAACGGCCCTCTTCCTCTTGGCAAACTATCGAAATATAATTTAATCTATATTATATATATATTTAACTTATTAACAATAATATAGTGTAAATACGATTAAATTAGAAATATGTAATTGAATGTCTTAACAATGGAATGAAAAAGAATTATTGAAAATTAACGCTTACGGTACAATGTAAAAAAAGGTACCTTATTGGATATCTTGCTTCCGACCACTTCCATTTCTTTAACGTGATTCAAAAAATCTTTAAAGAATATGTTTTCATGAATATATTTTCAAGTTTCTAGAACAAATGCACTCTTTTTGGGGAAGGAAAAATAATAAAACGTAGTATAATTCAATTTTCAAAATTTTGAGAAACTTACACGGATAGAGGTCGATTGGATATGAAATATGAGTCTTAATTGAGCCTTCAATTAAGAATTAATTATTAAGTTAACTTCAAAAATGTATATAAAATTAAAGAGATATCGGCATTAAAATCTAGCCGAAAAAAAAATTTGTTGAAAAACTAAAATACATAGTACGAATATAATAGTCTGATACGTTCAACTAAATACCGAGTTGATTTAATCTTGATTAAAACATGTTAATAGTTAACATGAATAAACTATATTTTTTTGTGTAACTAAATAATTTTTAATTAAACTCAATGTTTAATTGATCAGACTAAATATTTTAGTTTCTCAACAAATTTTTGTTTTCAATGTATTATAGTTAAAGCTTCTCGATTGTTTATATTGCGTACAAAGCATATTTCTTCCTTTATTATTATAATTAAGTTAAGTCATAAGTTTCACAGTTATCAATGGAATTGATTTATTATCGATGAAGCATTTCAAATTTAAACTTACATTTACGTAATCTAATCGGCACTTTTAAACAGAGCAACTTCTCGATAATTCGCAATTATGTGCTTGGAATAAATTCGAAAACTCTTAATCGTAGGAATTTTGACGTTTCATCAGCGCAATAAATTATTAGGAGATCGGTTAAACGCAGTCATCGCTCGGGTTAATGTCAGAGATCGGGATGGAAATAAAATCGCTGCTAATGACGGCTTAATGATCCATGAAGCGGAAAAGGCGAGCCATTAGCCTTGATGCTCTCCCGAGATACGAGGCAGCGTTAAAAAATTTGCGTTATATTGATTAAATAATTAACGAGGTGAAAATTACACTCCCCGCCGGTCTGAGATGTCTATCGCGTATATATGACTTGCGCGCAATTAGCAGGCTCGCCATGCTCGCCGGCAACGGATTTAATAATACGCTTACTTAATTCCGCGCGGTCTTATCGATAGGGGAAGTTTCGTCGGTGCGCCTCTGCCTCGTCATTCTTTCGCATACTCTTTTTTTTTTCCCTCCTTTCTCGCAACGAGCGGCGCGACTCAACGAACCGTGGTAACGTGTAATTTGATCGTCTAGTTGGGCCGCTCATGCGAACAGGGAAAAACCAAATAGGCCTGGATGCGAAACACACTTTCGTGTTTCGCTAAAGTACACAAACACCCAACTCGACGTGGTATCGTCGAAGGGAGGAAATAAAAGAGAAAAAGAGGGAGAGAGATAGATATCCGGATCCTTTCTGATGAATTAAGCCGCCACTACCATTAAGTCCCATTCAGCTGCGGCAGTTACGACTGCTAGTACGCAATTTGCGCCGGTGACGAGTCACATACTTGACTCGAACGCTAATTGTAAGTGACCGCTCGTGGGCGTCGCAGGAAGCTGCGTGTGCTGCGTGCACATACGAGCGATGCAAGCGTGACGTCTCTCTCCGGAAAAAAAATCCTACAGCGCACGAGCCTTGGGGGATTCGCCCGTTGGCTCTCCTGGCGTTCTGGTCGCGAGATCGAGCTTCCGTTCGAGAGAGAATTCAATTCAGGTTTGACGTAACCCAATGCTCTCTGTAAAAGGGCGCGGAAGAAATAATACAGGAACAATGGGGGAATGGTTGTAATCGTGGAAATAGCATTATCGCGCGAAAGATGTAACACAAATCTACTTGGGAAGTGACGCGAGATACCGACGGACACATCGTACGGCGCTCTACGAATTAACGTTTTTTTTTCCCTCCCAACAATGCACGTCATGTCTCTCCCTTCGTGCGTGTCCATCTTTCCAGAATTTCATGGAACGGAGCATAACAGTAGCCAGGACTGCTCTAATTGTACCTGGAATTGGTTAGAACGTTGAAACTCTCTTGTCTCTCGCGCTTTATTTACTCCGGTTTTTTTTTTTTACGTACGCCGTCACGCCTCCTGTCTCACAACTCATTCAGCTTTTTACAACTTCTTCTGCGTCCTGAAAGATTCGCAATGACAAGTTTAATTTCTCGCAAACCACCGATTAGTTTTATCGTATCGGCTATACTTCTGCTATGTGGAATCATTTTGCATGCAAATATGTGTGGGTCACACTTGTAAATTCTCAAATGGAAGTGTTTCGTTCTTTCCATGTTCACGGAAGTGATCGTCTGTTAAAAATCATACAATGCGTGTCACGTTGATAATTTAAAATTTAAAAGATAGACTTTGACTCGATTAAATTTACGTATCCTTAGATTATAATTTTAAAAAACCATTAAAAATTACCTTTTGAAAAGCTTAAAATACTTTAATTTTTAGAGGGCAATTTTAAATAATGTTTAAAATTATAATTTAAACCGTATGTAATATTGGATCGAGTCAAAGGTCCATCTTTTAAATTATCGACATTGCATGATCACTTCCGTGAATACGGAAGAGCAAACAGCGGTTTGCGATCACGCGTATTTCGGGAAGTTATATTAGCACATACCACTTTTGACATTATTTTATCAATACATACACACACACACACACATATCGTGTTTTCGTATAAATTATCGCGACTGTTCGAAAAGTGCATAACATTACATAATATACGATTATATTCCTTTACTTTCCTCTAAATAGCTTTTACAGATAAAAACATTGCACACCATTTTATGTGATAATTATTTAAAGCGGAAAATCGCACGAAAAATCAAGTCCAATTAACATCATCACATGTTTCACGTTTAGCTTTGTATTAATAAAGATATACGATTCTACGAATAAATTTTTAATAGCATTAACGTGTTCAAATACCATTACGCTTATAATAAAATAGCCGCGTTTCGATGTTAATGAAACGATGTTACAATGCGCATCTGCATTATCGGAAATTAGCGGATGTTAAAATCACTAAATTTCCATAAATGTCAACACGTGAAGATGATTTACTCGTGAGGGCGCATTAATTATTGCTGATCAACGTCGACATGTAAATTGTAGATTCGTATGACCAATATGCATTGTCGGATTAATTACAAAGCCCAGGGAAATATAATTATAAACCTTTCACGTGCTAATAGTCAAGAAACGTAAACATAGCTATTGAATATTATTGTTACTATTATCGCTGAGCATGGCCGATTATTGAATAAATCTCATCATTCAGTTTATAAGTGAGAAATTTTGAATTTTACTGGAGATAATTGGGAATAAAATTCTTTCCTTCCAAGCATCTTGTTCACTGCTTCTCTTCAGAGAACAACTATATCCAAGACCAACTATATTTAACGCAAAGATGTCAATAGAGTGTCAGTTATGCAATAGAGCACGCTCTTCGCGATCGCACTGGATAAGATAAATAAAACGAGCGGCATCTCGACTCGCGAGTTACTCCGCATAATTTCATTTCCCTTTTAGCGTCTATTAAAACCTCACCTTTATTTCTTCAGCGTATTAAAACTTTTCGCGAAGTATCGGGGACCGATTTTATCTCGATTCTCCTGCAGCGCGCGTATCTGTATAGACTTCCTCGTGGCATAATTCAGGTTAAAAGCCCAAAGAATTCCCGATTAGTTCGCGCAACTTCATTTCCTCTCTGTCGTCAATTTAAACGCGAATCCCCCGCGGCGTTCGTGCTACACATCGTAATCAAATAAATTCCGACTCCTAGAAAATATCTCGGTTACTTTTTGCTCTAATAAAATACGTTCTTAATTCGCTCGCGAGCTCGCGCGAATCGATATGCGATATTTCGCAGGATCTACAGAGAAATCTCGTTATAGATATTTAATAAAATCATTTTACCACGACCTATAATATTTTAGAATTTTTACTCTGTTAAATAATAAAGCGCAAAATATAATAATTTCGCGACGATAAAATCGAATTCAATATATTAAGTACTTTCATAAATTTTCTTTTTTGGCTACCATTGCGCTCGATATTATTATCCAAGTAAAAATGAAATCTAATCCATCTGATTCAAAATCTAATGGCTGGCTGTAATTAGATCAAGTTTTCTAATTTATCACTGCTTAGTTATTGGCTACATATTCATAATCAATTTTTGTACGCAACCGTTTCGTCACTACGCAGAAAAAATGATAACAGATAACGTTGTGCTTTCAAAAATATATAATCTAGCTGCTGTCTAGCCACTAGCAGTTTTGGATTGGTCAGCAGATTCAGATTAATGTTATCTCATTTCGCAAAAAGATCTGTTTTCGGTGACTGAAAATTTTGTGCGCATACATAACGTAAACTACAGATTTTCAGTACTAATAGCATGTATCAAAACGTGACCCATATAGCCAGATGATGTAAGTGATTCAGATTAGATAGCTATTAGCAAAAGTGAGCGTAACATTACTAGATGGCTACGTATAAGACATAATTTTTCTATCTCTGGTAGGCATGAAAATCGATTTTTACTAAGGTAAGTTGGACACTAGGAATAAATCTAATTAAAAATATATATAAAATATTGGCAGCAGTATCGATTATAAAAATATTAATTATAGAAGCTGTTCAATGAAATTGTACAGACGTTAAAAATGCAAAGATACTTTTATCGCATTAATATGCGTACATACATTTTGTTTAGCACGACAAATATTTTTCGAAACTGACGATTGCCGGCTAACAGCACAGTTATTAGCACGAGAATAAGTAAAAATATTGAAAGATGCAAAAAAAGTCAGAAACGGCAAATTAAATTTAAAATTTTTTGCGGTGCTTCGAAAAAGGAAATGACGAGCCGATAAAGAACTCTTTGCATGTCATACGTAAATGAGTACACGCACATACTTCATTCTATCGTCGACCCGTCGCACGCGTTCGCACGCGTGCGCGCGTAACGAAGGAAGCATAAAAGCGCGATATGAATAATGTAAGCTTATGTAACATCCCGTGTCACCGGGAATGTTATAAATAGCCCTTGCCAGCGACCAATGCTGAGATCGCACACAACGTACGTGACATATCCGTGCACGCGCGTACGTATGCACCCCTTGTTCCATTCGATTTCGTCGATCCAACAAGGGCATCTGATGACACGCATTGGGTCCTTTTGAAATAGGCGAACCGTATGAAAATTTTCCAAGTTGGAGAAAAATATTATTTCTCTCAAGTAAAAAAAAAAAAAAATATATATATATATATATATATATATATATATAATAGAAAACACAAAGAACAAAAAGATGATGTGACCAAAAGATTCACAAATGTTTCAAATATAATTTATATTGTAATAAGCTTGTTTATAATATAAAACGATGAGGATAGAAAGAGAAACACATCAGGATTTAAAAAATATGCTTTACTATTTGGAAAAAAACAATTGTAGACGGGAAAAAATGATTGGTCTTTTAGGAAGTTTTGCCGTGCTATAATTTCGTGTCAAATTTGAGTTTTAATATAATCGTTGATTCCATCACACAATTTATTATTCAATTCAGACAATGACCGGATGTGTCTCGGGTCCTCGAACTTCGAATTCAATTAAAATTTTCACAAGTGCAAAGTATAATGGCATATTCACATACCGCATACTTTACCGCATAAGACAAGAAGATAGAAGCAGTGTTGTGAGAGGTTACAAGTCGAAGACCTGCTGAAATATGATAAAACTGAAGCGAATTGACTGACTTGACCTGTTAATCCGAACATCGAAAGTCGCATGTCATTCACACCGAGCGAAAATTGTCGTTCTTTCACGCTGCAAAACGAATTAATTTGCATGTATTTGCGTGTGACAAATAAAATTTCACAATGTGGTATGAAAAAGCAAAGTTACCAGCGAATGACTGTCGCGATCACCCGCATTACAATTAATTGCTTGCGCGATAACTGGAAAATAAAACAATTTTACGTATGTGCACCGTTAATTCGCGTGCAGATAAAATTACAACGAAATAACATTAATCGGACTATAAAAATAACGCCACCGATTGAATATGTTACCGAAAGCATTCTCGTAGATTTACAACGCACAACACGAACGAAAGAAAAATCGACAGACAAGAAGGATGGTTCGGTTCAACGGTTTCGCAGAACCATGAATGTGCGCTTTGGTTATAAAAGGAATCGAAGAGAGAAGTGAGGAAGAGGAGAAAGAATGAGCTGGCGAGAGAGAGAGAGAAAGAGAGAGAGAGAGAGTAAGGGAAAATAAAACACAAGGTAAGGACTCTCCCGGAGAGGAGACGAAGAACGAGGAACGTCGTGCAGCGTCGAGGAGGATCAGCGGAAGATGACCGCCTGCTGATTGCGCCGTTTCCAAGAATGAACCGACCGTACATCGATATTTAATGACTCCTCGGACGATAAGTAAATTGCAAAACTGTCGTTAACGAGATGAATAAGTCATGTTAACCGCGCGAAGATGTAAACGGTGGTTTTAATTAAAAATGGGTTTTTTAAACAGAAATTAAATCTACGTGACCACCACACGGGTGTTACATAAAATAAAACTGTATATAAGCCGGTGCATGAATAAGAAAATTAAGAAGTGGCAACAAGAGAGCCAGGTGCAAATAATTTCGACGAACGAAACGATACGTATGGACCGAATGCAAATGAAAACGGAGAGAAAGAAAGGAGGCGAGGTGGAGAAGCGAGGCTCATCCTGAATAATGAAGAGTAAAGAAGCAACATGAGAAGTCGAGAAAGAGGAACGGTAAAGCGTTACCTCGTGGATGAGGACCGGTGCTGGAAGACGCCTGCCTGCTGGCTCCTTCGATTCTGAGAACGAATCAAAGATGGCCTCTGACAAAAGAACGCCTTCGTTGATACTTTGATACTTCGAACGAGGACAATGATCCCGGCGATTGCAGGCGCAATTCACCCAAGTACGAACAACGAAGCGTGACAAAGTGTGAAATGATAGCCTATCTCTCAGATGTTACATGATCTTAAAATCATACTTTGGTGCACGACGATGACGCCTTTCTATAAGAGCAAAATACCAGCTTGATGGTAGAGGAGAGTCTTCAATATTGGCCCACCTCTCCTAAAGTGGCACCCCCCCCCCGTATTTCTCAGAAATTATGCATTGCATAAAAACATATTTTATTATTTAATTTTATTACTTAATTTATTACTTAATTTATTGATTTATTTTACAAGTAACTTTTTCCCTATGAGACTTTGTGTCTAAATTCTCCTATTACTGTTTAGGGTCCCAGTTTTGGGAGCCCAATTTCTCAGACGCAAAAACATTAATCGTTACAAAATACGAAACAATAAAAATGCCTATATCATCTGAAATAAAAGACACTTTCTAGTTTGTACTTGTGTTCTTAAAGTCTCATTGTTAGCTTTTGTTTAAGAAATATTATTTGTAAACAAAGAGGGGGGGGGGCCGATATTGACTTTCCTCTACTTTTTGCAATCGTGTTGCTTTGAGATACGCATTTCGATACTATATATTTCATACAACGTACATGGAAGATAAGAAAAAGAGAGAGAGTCTTTGATTTTTTAGATATATTTTAATAATAATCTCGTCTATACTTTCCTATGATAGAGAGAGAGAGAGAGAGAGAGAAAAGAGAGCAGGCAACGATCAAATGAAATTCTGCCCTTTCTCTGCGCGACTAACTTCCAATAACAATTCCCTTCCATCCATCGCAAGTCGAGCGGGTAAAAGCCGTCGATTAACGCGTGAAACAGCGCCCTTTCTTTTCAGGAACATCGCTTCTAGTTGGCAAGAATTAAACGGTCCGGCAAAGTTCCATGGCGCGCGCGAGCGAGAGAACCCGGGGAACGGGAAAGAAAACGGTGGGAGACGCGGATAGAGGGAAAGGAGCAAAAGAAGCACCGAGGCGGGCCCGGCGGCTCTCTATCTCGTGTGTATGGAGTTCTCGGAGGGAACGCGCGATGTTCCTGGAACTCTCGCCGGCGCGGCGCGGCGCGGCGTCCATCGTGGCCCTCCTCAGCCTCGGCTTCACGGTTCAGCTAACTTTCTGCCGACTCTTATTACGAGCAGCCCGACGCTTTATCAGACCCGCGTGTACAAGCGTACTGTACTTCGACCCCTTTCTGTTCTTCCTGTGCGTCTTGTCCCGCGCCTTTCCCGTAACTCATCTACTTCAGCGTCTTTCCCAAAAGTTCCTTTCGTCTCTTCGCTTTCCGTTGTCAAACTTCCTCTAAGCTTTCAAGATATTCCTCTTGGAATTCCGACGCGCGGCGCACAAACGATCCGATTTACACGGACGATGCAAATATTTCTATGAACCGAAGGCTCACGTCCGTAATGTAATACGATCCTCGGCAAAAAGTTAATCGAAATTTCTATCGTGCCACGTTAAACGCGGCACGTAAACGTAATAAGTATTTTTAGAAAGTGCAAAACCTTTTAATCGCGAGAGCGTACTATCGGTCCTCCGAGCAGATTTTTATCCGGAGCTCTTTCGAGAACGGGGCGGGAATTTCTATTGCAGGTGCCACGAATCCAGCAACGCGATAAATTCGATATCTGACGCGAGCATAATCTGACGTGGTTTCGGTAACAATGCGATCGCTATCGGATCGGTACTATTGACCAAATTACATGGTGCACTTGTGCCTCTGGTAAAATGCGCCACGGGCGGAAAGGAGCGCACCGTATATCGCGTATTTTAACTGCACGCGCGAGTCTTGCCTTAAAAGCCATTCCGAGAATATTTCAAGCTGTTGCAAGAATTTTTCAATTTCACCGGAACGAGAACGATCACTGTTACTTTGCGACGGGAAGATAAAACGGGAAGATAAAGGTTCATCGTCTGTACACGTAACATCAAGAAGGATAAAAGGAGATGTTTTTCCATTCTGGAAAAGTCAACTTGTCGGAGAAACTAAATAATTATGTCAAGTGATAATTTATTTAGATATTGGAAAAAGTGGAATCATAAATTAGTAAGGACTCTCGAAATTAAAAATGAAAATGATCAAGACAGAGCTAGTAAGAATACGCGGTTGAAAGAGCGCAACGATAATTGTCAGATAATTATTCTAATAAAGTTTATTCTTCATGTGTACGATGTACATTTCAATACTTTCGACTTTCTTTGGAGTCATCCTCGGCGTTACAATTTTCAAATGTGAAACATCCTCAATCCAAATAAGTTAGGGCCACTACTCGTTTACCGAATCCGTACACTGAGAAAAAGAAATTATTAACTCGTCTACAATTTTCAACATAATTAAATTTTTTTAGTTTAAGCATTTATGTATTTAATTCAAATACATGAAGTACTCGAACTTTAATTTAAGCATTTATACATTTAATTTAAATACATAAATACTTCAATTGAAGAAGAGTCAAGTTGAAAATTTTAGTGAAATTAACAACTTTTTTTCTCAGTATAGTGTCGTCAACTAAAATTTATATCGCAAAAGATCAAGCATTTTCAATAAAATCTATACACTGAGAAAAAGAAAGTTGTTAACTCGACTGACTTTTTCAACTTGATTGAATATCTTCAGTTCAACTATTTATGTATTTAAATTAAATGTATGTATAAGTATTTGAGTTAAACATACAAAACT
Source organism: Solenopsis invicta (assembly GCF_016802725.1). Lineage (NCBI taxonomy): Eukaryota > Metazoa > Arthropoda > Insecta > Hymenoptera > Formicidae > Solenopsis > Solenopsis invicta. The sequence continues at coordinate 10,595,496 of NC_052672.1, read as the reverse complement.
GCTTAGACAGAAATTTAAGTATCCCCTTTCTTTAAAAAAGTTGGCTGTCAATAGCCAACTCATACGCCGCGGTTACGATTGCAACAATAAAATTCTAAAATTAGTAACTGGAAACTAATTAGACACGCTTCGGGGAGGAAAAAAGATCCGATAAAGCCGTACGAATATTTTTCGTCTGACGTAATTGTTTCTAATTAAAAATCGCGCGCGTCGTCGTTTCTGTTTGTCGCGTTTTCCCCGGAATGCCACTGTCGCGATGCGCGCGGAAGGTGGAAGGAAGTGTCGCGGCGGTGATTATTATTCCAGTCACTTCCGTTATCTATCGCATTGCGATCCCGCTGACATTAATCGCGACGCGAACTCGCATAAACACGCGGTTAAACGTGATTAATTAACGTGCGCGCGCCGCGCCACGCCGCATCGCGCAACGCGCCCGTGGCGTTGCGCAGCCGTGAGTTTTTCGTAGTGCGCCGACGATGATATCTGCGATCGCGTATTTCGCGTGGGAATGAATGGGAATACGGGAATTCTTTTCCAATGATGGCGCGAGCAGATACGCACGACGGAGCCCCGCTTTTCCATTGTAATTAGACGCGCGCGGGTTATCGACCGGCTCAGATCGGTAACGTTCGAAGGGGAACAGAACGTCTTCCTCTTCGAGCGTCGGCCGCTGCGCACACGGCGCGTCCACGATCTACATCTACATACTCGCTATACCGTCGACACGAATTATATAAATCGCAACTCATACGTCGGGGAACAGCTGTGACATCTCGCTTAGAAGCAACCGAGGCTACGCGGCACCACCTCGACGAGACCGATGTTCTGTATATCAATCCGTCTGGCAGACGTAGACGTCGCGATGTGAGAATCTCGCAACCACCGCGTGGGAAGTCTTAACTGTATTGAATTTAATCTCGGATGAATCAGTAGAGGATGGATACACCGGCGGCGACGTTTCGCGAACTCGACATTGGAGCGCGAATGATAGCCTCTTCTTTCTCACTTTGACCTTTAACGATCAGGCGGCCGAGTATATAATGGCGATATAGGAAAGATTCTCGACCTCGGATTTGCTAAAAAAATCTGATGTCGATGAAATTAAGATAAGCGGATTCCCCGGGAATATCCACTGTATTCTCGTTACTTGGACTGGAGGCAACGTCTATGTTACGTGGCGCGTACAGTCGCCGGTCTAACAAGTTTGCTATAGTTCACCTGTCAGGATCATTATTCATGCGGTGGGTCGGCCGCTCGCTCGTTTGCATCCTGACATCGGTAAAAACGTCGAACTTCATTGATAATCGGTTTCCGGGACATTCATTAAATTCTTTGCAATTTATTATCGCTAATCGGCCGATTACATAAAACGCAGCTTTTTATTCCCTCTTTTTTTTCTCTCTTCATACTTCGCGCTCAGTTCGACGACGATCCTTCCGCGATCATCACGACGTTTACCTTGAAACGATGGCTTTTTCATTAAAAGACGAGGCGAGGTTTCCGCGAATCGACGATCCGGCTCGGTCATTACGATTAATAGACCCGTGAAGTCATATTCAATCGCGCTTGTGTGCGGTTCACGCGTGTATCTTCCAAGAACGATTATCCTCCCAGATCCGCGCTTCGGGACGAAGCTTGGGGATTCCTCGAACGATCTAACGCTAAATTAATTCTCTCGAGATGCAAGTGCGATGATCCTCGTGGAAATTTTCTCGCGCTAATGAATTTTTGTTACGTCACGCTATTTCCAATGCGGCGAACTGTGCCTTACGTAACTTTCGATTCACTCGATCCGATCGCTCGTTCCGGGGAACAGCGGGATTCCGACGCGAAATCGTGGAAGCTGCATATTCCAGTTACTGCTCGTTTGAAGTCGATTATTTATGATTTAAGAGGATGCCAAAGTCGTTTCATTATAACTGAACAATGACCTACACACGTACGATTTACAAAATACATCGATACTGTACGTGCATAAATTTTCAAGCACACTAATCTTTCATATTAGATTTTTAAACGTAATTTTAAGAACTCAACATTGTACCTCTTTGTGTGAAAATACAATTCGCATTTCGAACCATTTTTATGTTATGCAAATACACTGCAGAATTTTTATATGAAGCAAATATCGACGCACGTTAACAGCTGTAGACGCCACATTTGATTGAGAATAGATAAAACGGATCTAAATTTCTCAATTTTTTTTGCGTTTTCGACATAATATTGAGCTCGGAATTAGTGTCTGTACATTAATTGTAGAAAAGTAAACTTTAAAATCTGTAAAGGCAATTAGAAAAATAATATACCGGTCGTGTCAGTGAAGACGACTTTTGAGATCCTCTTAAATGACAAGCGTAGATCGTAAAAGAAATTAATATGAGATAACTCGTTCCACCAAAGTGGGCGACCAATAAAGTTAAATAAAAATTACGAATCTTCTTCGAATACTTTTTCGTGAACGCGTTTGGTTGACAGATACGGATCCTAACACTCATCTTGCACGAGATTAACGAGAAATATGCTCCGATATTTCGTATCCCGTATCTTGTCCAATCCAAAATTGGCTCACACGTGGGCGTCACTTGCTACACAACGGCAGGTGGGTACAACGTACGCAATCCGTGAACACGCTCTAGTAATATACTGCGATATTTGCGCGAGGAAAATAGCAGAACCATGACTGGCTCTTCGGGGCGCAGCTAGGATTATAATACGCGGGAAAAAACATCACTTTCACAAGAAACCCGCGATTAGTCAGCTTTAAGATCCGTTCAGGTCGATCCGAGACTGGCCTACAAAAGGAATTACGTAAGCTCGAATCGTTCGAAAACGCTTTCCAGGAGAGAGTAACGTACGCAGGGTAGCTCGCGTTATTCGCAGCTGATTTCCCGCCGCAGATATTCTTTATAGCCTGACCGCTTACAAGATATTACTTAATAGTCAGTTTAACAGATCTTGGAGAGTAATGAGCGGCCAGGCTCAACTGCTGATCGAGATAATAAATAATTCCTATAGCGCGATACTGAAGAAAAGAAAACTGCTTAACATACTATTTGTACATAGCTTACCGCTGGATTGTACAGGGAAATCCGTAATTAGAGACCATTAAGCTTGACGGTACATCGAAAATTTCTTTGTTATGATAATGCAAGTCATAACGTTAATAATCTTATCGGTAAAATGAAAAATAATAATATTGCAGATGTGTATGCACGATTGTAGATGTACGTACGCGATAACGATATCATTACAAGTGACTGATGCAAAGAGAACATCTATTTGCTACGGTCTATCTGTTGGTATTGGTGCATCGTCAAGAATCTTCCGCTTTCTAATTGCTATCTGTTTTTTTTTTTAAACGATCCACCGATTTCATCGTACATGAATGCGAGTTATCTCGATTAATTAACAAAGATACTGCAATTATTTACAAACCCATCCTAATTTATTATTATGTGTATAATTACGAAGTGTGACGTATAATTATTTACATTAACATATAAACAGAGTTACATATTAATTAATTAACCCGACGAACTGGACCGAGTATTAATTAAGCAATTAACTGGATTAGCTTCAATTACTGAAGTTTGCTCAATCGCTCCGGTTACTTCAAACATCAGCGCGCAAAAAGTTCCTAAAAATTTAAATCGTCGCTAACGTGCTAATGACGCATGCTGACGTGTTAATTGAGGTTGATCAACTGAGGTTGATTGTAACATTCGTTGAGCAACGTGTACGGTTGATATTACGTATATAGCGTAATATACGGCGAGCACACGCAAACCAGATTGAATCGAATGACTCAATATCATTCCAGCGCTGGCATAAAGAAGTAAGTTTTACGTCGCTTGTGGCTGACACGCGGGCATGTCGTTTCTCTCTTCGCGGAACATGCGCGCGTTAATGAGGGAAACAACAGTACCAGCGATTTCCATGAAAGTTGAGTAAAGATGTTATTTTGCCACGCAAATACCCTGACTTCCTTGATCAGGAGCCACCGCCGGAGTCAAGGCAATGGTAATTGTTCCCTTGTACACCTTCCAGTTGCGAGAATTGTCTGCTCGGATCCGTGCCGGCATTACGCTTGAAAATTACGCGTCTCCACTGATGATATTGTAAAGGCCATGTCAAAGAAAAACGGGTCATTCCGCGGCATTTTTACAATCCTTACCGGGAACCAAAGTGTAATTGGAAAGAATCTTAATTAAAAAAAAAAAAGGAATAACTGACCTCAGCCGCGACTACTTGCAAGGATTACAAAGCGGAATTCCGAGACATTTATCATATAATATATCACTTGTATTACCAACGAATGCGACTATAATGTCGCGAAATCGAGATAACAAAGTAGATTGTCGCGATTAATCGCGGAAGTTTATGATTGGCAACCGTAATGCGCGTCTTTTGAGTTTTCACGCACGATGTAATTCATCATATTCGCGCCGTACGAGAGATCTTTATCACTCGAGAGATAAATTCGGAATTAATTAGAGGTAAAAATAAATCGTAGGTATAAACTCTTAAAAAAATCTAAAATAATGCGTCAAAACAATCGTTAATTTCTTTTATTATCTTAAACAATCCCTAATTTCGAATTATTATTTTATTCAGATATTTGAAGAAAGTGCAGTGATTACTATATTATAATTTTTTGCACGAAATGACGATCCGCGCGCGGTTACGTAACCACAAATTTCGTTCGGTACTTCGTTCGCTAATTTGCTTAATTAATTAACGGGAGAATATTATTCGATATGTACAACGTGTAATTCATCTCGCACGAAGCGATCGCGAGACTAGAGACGATCGTCATTTTCACGATATTACTATTAAGTGGCGATTTATGCGAGTATCGTACAGTAGTCCGTTCCCGATAGAGGCTTCATAAACTACGTCGACGCACACTTACGCGTCATCCGATCGTGGAGAGATTACCTGCGATTATCTCAGGCGGTAACCGATCCGGCGCAGTAATGATGTATGCGACAATTAAAAAAAAAAGATGAAAGACGACAGGCGCAACGGAGAAGAGAGAAAAAAGGTATATAAAACCGTGGAAGACACTATTGAATGTAAATGTTGCGTAGTAGTTGCTGTTGCGACACACACACACACACACACACACACACACAATTCACAAGTGCGATCGTAATGCGCACCTAGAGTGTGTCTACGAATGCCATTACGAGCGATGTTGTGGCATACGGAATTAACTGCGGTTACCATAAGTGCAAGTGTCATAGGCGAACGCGGAGTAACGGTGTAAAGTCGATTGCTTCATTTCATGCCCCATAATTGCGCGCAACTGATTCGTATGCGAATCAAACGGAATTAATATTGGCTAATAAAACGTGGCGCGCGAGAGATGTAAAGCTTATACATTGTACGCTATATTAATAGCACGCCTTTTTATGCATCTGTAATAAAGTTTGAACTACAAGCAATTATTGACTTGACTGATTATAGCTTTGGACTTTGTCTTGAAGCGCAAATGTCATTATGCGTGTGCCGCGGGCTGTCGGGAAATTAATCGCAATTAGCGTAAACGGAAGTTTGTAGATACGCACGGCGGCCCGCGTCGTAAATAAAGTCACAAAATTGATTTGCTGCATTTTCAAACCTTGATACTTGGCACGGCGCGGCGCCAAATCCCGGTTTTATTACTTCCGAACGTTTATGTTTCTATCTCGCGCAATTATGCAGTTTTGTTCCACCACTTTGGCGATACAGTTTGTGTTCCCCGCAATAATAATAATAATAATAATAATATCAAATTATACGAGACAACTTTAAAATTTAATAACTCAATTTTGTAAAATATTCCATTGAATTCTCCAATCGCATCGCGTTGATAAATTCTCTCTTGTCAATGGCATAAATCACACGGTATCTCCTGTTTCTTTCGATAAATAACGGTTGCTTTGATTATGCACGGGGAGAATAATTTTACTAAAGTGTCTAAAAATTTAATTAGACGCAGATCTGAAAATTATTTTTCTTAGACTATCAAAATAATTATGTAGGATCATGTTCTAGCTGAATACTAGAATGCTGCAATTTTTTGTTACATTGCATCATCTTGAATATTCCATATAATTATGTTGATGGCCCAGCAAACTTATTTTCAGATCTGTATCTATCTAAATTTTGAAATACTTTAGCAGAAAATCACTTTTTTTGTTCGATAATTGAAGATATCAATTTCTGATAATTAACTTCTCAAAAATAAAATTAATCAATTTTATAAAAGTGGGAAAATTGATGAAATTGTAAATTGATCATATATTCCAGTACTAAAATTAGGTTATTTCCACAGAGCGGTATCGATCGATTACACTTTTGAAAGTGACTTTCTTTTATTTTCAGAATGATACTAAATATGAAATCGCGTTTTAGCTATCGCTCGCACATCCTGACCGCATGCGAAAGAAAGCCGCGGAGAAAACGCATAACTGTATATACAAATTCTAACTGTAAATCCCGAGCGTCCATGAACGCATAACAATTAATTGCCGACAGAACGCCGGCGGTATCTCGGCTGCATTTCTGACCAGCTGCGATTTTACGAGCCGCGAGGGATCTCGTCAGAAATCATCACGCTGTGCTGCTTACTTTAGCGTTATACCAACGAAATGATGTTGTGAACGAAAACAATATAAAAATGTCATTTCGAAACGATCTGTCCAGAGATAATTTTCAGAAAATTTTTCAAAATATCTGCAAATTTTTTTACTTCAAGGATCTAACAGAATGATATATTAATATTATCGAATAATTTAATTGTTCTTTAATGAATATGTGCGAGAAAGAGGGAAAGAATATGAATGAGAGAAAGGAATAAAAGTTTTTAGCAAAAAATCCCAGCAAATCTAATCTAATTACAGAGACGTTTAATATTAAAAATTAGAGAGAGTCTTTGCGAGTAAAGCAAAACGTGTATAGACACGTAACACAGAGCATTGTCTCTTAATTAACTTTAATTAAAATTTACAATTAAGAGAGAATTTATAAAAGGCACACGCCAATTTTTCACGGACTCCTTTCTGGAATTCCGCTCTTAATACCTTTGGTATTCTATGCAATTCCCTTGCAATTAATTTTAGACGTCGACTACCACGCACAAAGGACATCGTCGTCAGAATTGATGAATCAAACAGCGTTTAATTAACGATGCGCCGTTTTCTAAAGCTGCGCTTTAGGAAAGTCATAGTTAAAAACGAGTATTCTCGTTGAATACCGTGAAACCAGTCGCGATCCCATTACTCCCGGAGTAGCCAGATAATTCGAAACGAAAGGAGCGGGAAAGCGTATGCCACAACGACGTCGAGAAGCATTCCCTTCCTTCCCTTCCCTCCCTCCTCTCCGCCCCTGCTCCTTTTTCGCGTGGGGAAGAGATCAGAGAAAAGGATGACACTACCGTTGACTCGACGCGACAGACTCGAGCCAATGATTAATTGACGACCCGACATTAAAATAGATCGGGTATAGGATCCAAAGTGGCCCGATGTGTGTGCGGTAGCCACGATTTGGAGGCCCGCCAAAATTCGGTCGTTCGGACCGCGCCGTGCGGACGACCGAAAGCATCGACGCAAGTCACCAGGAAGGATGGAAATAGGCGATTAGGCAGATGCGATCAATTTTGGAAAACCTCCCGTCGCGGAGTGCACGCGATTCTCTTGATTACACCGTGCGCCGCGCCGCCGCGAAATATTTTAGTCGCGCGCGGCCAAGGAAAACATTTAATTTCACTTAATGTTGCTACTTCAAACTCAAAGACGCAATATTTACATGCTTCGAGCAGTAAGTTCTACTCTCTCGGTTCTTATCTTCTTTTCGGAGGCAAAGAAATTTTAACCGCGTGCATTTAGGTTTGTTCAAAATTATATTTAAAAAATTAAATTCGAAAATATATGCACGCGCAAGTTATTTATATTTATCTAGTGATAAGGACTTGTATGATTTTTTTTTTACACAAGTGCCTTCATTCATAAGTAATTAGGTAATTATAAATATTTTAAAGTAATAAGTTTCAAATACTAGACACAAAAGATTTATATTTTGTTACGTAACATATTTAAATGGTAAATTTGTAGTTGCTGAGTCAGTTTGACTCTTTTTTCACTTTCCATTTCTTACGGCTTAATTTCAATTGAAAATTTATTGGTATTTTGTGGAGATGAAATATTCAAGGATATATAGTGTGCTCAAGGATGTGTAGTGTAATTGATAGCTGTTCTCCAATATATATCATGATTATAATAATATTAAAGTCGATACCTCCCCGGGCAATATTAATTTTTCGCACCTGCCTCTAACATCATAATTTCAAGTTTTTGCGCATAAATAATTCAACGCCGGTATAAATTGCAGAAGAATACGCTGTTCTTCCTTTTGCGTTAAGCGTGAGATGTCAGGACGATATTTCAGTGTGTCCACGTAAAGCGTAAGGCGTGTATTCCTGGCGATTATTCCTGGCGAGCAGGAATCATCTGTCATCGCCGCCGAATCCTAAATACACATACGAATGTTGAATTCATTTTATCGTTTGCAAGAGCATTTTATCGTTCGTTTAGCAAGAGCAACATCAATCTACGGATGCTTACCCAAAACGCTGGGCGAAGGATCGAGAAGACATTTAAATTCGATAATACGTTACAGCGGATAGAGGAGGCGGGCAAAATTTCGTTATTTGTCAACAAAAAAAAAATGACAACTGGCACGACGACTATACGACATAGTTGAACGATGCGATCGTTAACTTCGATCCCGCGCGGTATGCGACGGGTATCCAAAAATACGAACGCGGCTCTTCATCTCCTGACGAGTTCGTACAACGCAGCGCGGTGATGAATGCAAATGACCTCGTCTTGATTCATCGCGCTTTCGACGGTGTCAGTGAAAAGGAGAGGAAAAAAAAAAGAAATTCAGGGACTCTCGCGTGAGAGGTGTTGGCTGGAGACTTGGTATTTCGAGAATCTCGTAAGCCATTAAATCACCCGATACTTTGTTAGCCGATTTCTTCTGCGTCAGTTTTTTTTTTCTTCTTATGTGACACAGAAAGCGGAGTCAGGCGCCGGTTAAATCAAGCCTTTTTTTCCGTGAATCTGCATAAAGATCGTCCTGTCCGGTTGGCCGTACGCTCGCTGCTCGATACTGCGCAGCGAGCAGCGGGAGGAATTATTTTGAGTGCATTACTCACGGTGCATCTGCTTGAAATAATTCGTAGAAATTACGTAGTCAAAATTTTCTAAGCGCCACCGACCCTTAAATATCGCATATAAAAATAAAACGTGCGGGAGACGCGTTGGTCATTGCTCGCTCTATCACACACGGCTTATCAACGGTATAATTATGTTGCATGTGAATTATCTAAACGTATTAATATAGTCTTAAAGATTTATACAAGGTATAAATCGCAATTGCGCTCTGTCTGTAACATAAGCGAGGTGAACAAAAAATACGATAGTCTTCCTCAATAAATATACAGATTTTTATTGATGTAATTAACATTAGATTAATTGCTTAATGAATTAAACATCGTAAAGATTCACACGAGAGGAGATTTTAAAAATATACAATTTTTAATTAAATTCTAAAGGAAAGCGAACGCCGCGATGATATAATTCGATTATTCGTATTTTAATTATCGTAACCAAATTGTAATAATAATAGCTATACGCAAATGTGAGAGAAAAAAGGAAAGAGAGGAAAGTCGTACGAAAAAAAGGAACATTTCGTTTGCTAGCTTTAGCAGTAAAAGACCACGGAGAAAAATATACATTAGTAGGCAACGCTATATCCGCTCTTAGAGCTCCGTCGACAGATTTGCGGCACGCAAACGGCGCAACGCTATAATTACGCTTTCGCCGACAGCAAATTAACTGGCGCACTTTCGACACAATGCACACACGAGCGATCGTTGGAAAACGCGTGCACCCTGTGTGCACGTACAACGTGTACATGCGCGTGTTTATACGTGGGTATCGCAATTTTGCTCTACGTCCACTTGGCGGACGTATAATTGCATCGGATGACATCGGTGTTGCGGGCGGTCCACTGCAGTTTTCTTTCCGCGGCGAATATCACGCTTGACCGTCCGTGAATTGGCACGACGACGACGACATCGAAGTATTCGCGTTGTACGATTTCGCAGAAGCAACAAGAACGCATGACGAGTGGTGACACTTAGTCACCCTGCCAGAAATTCGTCGTTCCTTGACGGATAGCGTGTCACGTGCATCTCTCGATGCATCGCGAACGAATCGCGAACCGCGCGCGAAATAGACTGCACATTCACAGAAAATGTTTCTGAATTCAATGCTGTTACTCTTTACTCTTCTATGTATCATAAAATGAGATTGATACATGGATAATCATAATTATTGTTGAGAGCGGAATATTTTATTCTTAAATGGAAAAATTCTTATATTTAGAATCAGGGTTGAGTAAGTTAATGCTTTTTAAATTAAACTAATAGAAGTTAATGGTATATAAAATTAATTTAGTTACACTAAATGTTACATGAACAAAAAACTAATTTAATTAAAGTTGCGTTTAAATTAAATTAACTTAATTTAAATTAAAAGTTAATTTTGAAAAGTATTGTTTATATTAAATTGAAAATTCTATAAAGTTAGTTTACTAACAAAATAATTATAATATGGATCATCAAACAAAATTTTAATGTTTTATTTGCAAATTAAGTTTATACGAAATAACAAAGAAATATTGTGTTTTATATATAGGAATATGTTTTCTCATTTAATTTTTTTCTGTTACATGGATGCATTTTTAACAAAAAAGTTAATAAATTAAAGTTTGTGTTACAAAAATACCTAATTAAATTTAGAAATTAAATTATTTTTAAAATTAACTAAGTGAAGTTAAATTTATTAACTTTTAACATTTTAACTAGTTACTATCCAACCCTGTCTATAGAATAAAATGATCTTGTCAATTTGCTCAGACAGATATAAATTAGACAATGGCAATTTGGGATGAATCCCATAATATTCTTGACAATATATTGATCTGAGGAAGATTTGTAGAACTTTGTTTCACAAAATATCATCAAGATTCACAAGAAAGTTGCTCGCTTCGTAAGTACTAGCTTCGTAAAATACTTCCGATAGCTAAAAAATCCATACGAATTTATGCTGTATGCGTTGATTATAGCGCATCGGATGCACATTTATTCCAAATGCAAAAATTTATAAGTTGGAATTCGTGTTATTTTTGTCTCAATATAATAAGTCGATCTTAATTCGATGAAGAAAAATATGAATTACAGACCTCATCCTAATTTTGCTTTATTTTTATATTGCACAAAATTGCAATAGGATTAACTACGTCAAGAATATTTTTGGCTTGTTATTAGAAATTTTTTTCCGAGAGGGCACGAAAAAAAAAAAATTCGCTGCGAACGCGCGAAACAAATGCGACGTCGAGTCATATGAAAAAAGTTACGGATTATAAAATTCGCAACCGTATTCATAACAACACGCTCGAATTGCGTACTGAATTACGAAACAGTATGCTCCTTCGTTTCAGCTTACGCTTTACAGTCACGAGTTCCAAATACGTCCGCGGATACGTTCGTGCGTTCGTTAATTCGCCTAATCCGTTAAAGGTGCTTAATTCGATCAAAATAAAGCTGCCAGTTAGTTTGACACGGGTAGAGGGGCGCATCAACGCAAATTTCTGTTACTTCCGCTTTCAGCGCGGCGAAATGCGAAATACGCGTCTGTCACGGTGCCAAGAATTCGTCGTCTTTCTGATCCTTCGCTGTCGCGGGATTTGTGCGTACGTGTGTGCGGGATTCGTGTATATGTGTGTCAATGTAATGAGAGCGAGCGGGGCGTGCCGACGTTCGGGCTTTCATAAAATAATGACGTCAATCGTAAAAAAGAGTCGTAAAACCTTTGTATCCAGTTAACGAAACGGTCCGGAATATACCTTACGATCCACCGCGGACCCTCAATGAGCTAAAATGTAACTGCCGAATGTGCGCTCGTCTAGAAAGAAAAATAGAAAGGAGCTATCAAAGGTCCCGCAGGTTTACGGCCGTCCGAAAATTTCGATCTCTCCCCGTCATAAATGAGAATTACGATTATTGTATCTCGCCCGATGTTATCGACTTTAAAATTCGTTGAACGTCTCTCCCGAACTACGACGGACCATTTATCCTCGCGAGAAGAAGAAGTTGCCTCAAAATTGAATCTCTAGATAAATGTCAGTGAACTCGCTCGCGGCTCGATATTGTGAAATTATGAGATCGCGCTGAAAAATTGAATGCGCTCCTTGCAAAACGCGAAGAACGTTTTCCAGGTGCTCGATCAAGCGAGTTCGAATGAAGCGAATCGGGAGGAATCTCCTCGGAAAGCCGGGTGTACAGCGAAAAAAGAAGACTGAGAGAGAGAGAGAGAGAGAGAGAGAGAGAGAGAGAGAGAGAGAGAGAGAGAGAGAGAGGAAGATGCGGTAGAGAACGGAAAGGATGCAGGCGCTGACGAGGTTTGCACTTTCTCGTAGATGACGTTTCTATTCCCGGGAATTCACCGCACGCTACGCTCGCAACCATTTCTGCGCGGTGAGGTCATTAGCGAGTTCTCCCGACAGGCTGGTCTATTTTCTTTATTTCCTGCTTCCTCGCGAAATTCCGCTCTGGCGGCGGCGCGGCCGATGTGTATCGCGCGAAAGAAAACAAAGAGCTACATTCCCTCCGTTATTACCTCTTGTATATTGCAAGCTCCAAGACCCTTCTTACATCGCGTAAATAAATAGAAGACAAATATTTGTTATGATTTCCGGGTCTTTAAGGATGTTTTGGCTGTACGATATGAGTTGAAAGTTGTCGAAATTTAAAAATTGCATTGAGAGAAATATTCGATGAGACAGAGTAGATAGACCAATATGAATATCTAAATTATTATTATATTAGTATTATTGTATTATTACATTATTAATTATTATTATATTAGTATGTAATTATATAAATAATATAATATTAATATAAATACTGCAAACGCAATTTTACATTATAAGAGAATCAAGAGTAAACAAAAAATTACATAATTTTTAAACCAATAAATAAGTCGTGCTCAAATTTTGCACAGATACTCAAACGTAATGCTACAATGTTCCATAAATTTTTTATATCTTTGGTAATGTTTTGAGATATGACCCAATCCTTAAAAAAAAATCACTTGCAGTAAACGTTAATAGAGCCTTCCGTAACATCTTTATATATTCAATCTCGTTCCGAGAAACGTATCCGCGAGCATACGAGATAATCGCCGAAGTATCGGAATGAGTGACTCATCGCGTTTCGTTTACATCACGTATATCTCGCGTCACCACGAAATTATGTTTACTACTAGCGCATGATGAAACAGCGCTTTTTTTTCTATTCGAGTTTACGACATCTCAACCGTGATAACCGGAAGAAATCCTACGCGAGAAAGAAACAACTCCTCCTTTTCCCCTCCCGAATTAAGAAACGCGAGATGGATTCCCAGAAATCCATTTCTGAACAAGTGCGTCCACGTGCTTAGCGCTTTAAATGTACGTCGCAAATATCTAGTGCGGTATCGCTCACATTCCGACGCTTTGGCGTTTCAAGCGAGCACACATTTAGTTCTTTAAGGCTTCAGTCAAAGACTTAAAATAAATATTTATGAAATAATTGCTGAGAGATCTTTATGATCTTAAATTTTTTAATTTGAATAATATTTTATAATTTGCATAAATTTAATTTTAATTGCTCGATTTCAGTCTTAAAAAGCTTCTTAGAGTTAAACTTTTAATAAAACTTTTGAATGACAGAGAAGTGTGGTGATCGTGGCGCAAGAGTTGCACAAGTCCAGAAAGAAATCTTTTTTCTTTCGGAAATGCTCAGTTTTCGAAATATTAAAAGGTTTCCATACTTTTGGAAGATCCTGTATATTTTTTTAGTACAAGAACCACTAATTTAAGTATCATTTTTTCTTATAAAGTAAATATTTATGTACCGTAAGTAAATACTTCATTAGGACTTTTCGAATAAAGATTTGTTAAAATTTAGGAATTTTTTCTCTCAGTATACCACACAGCGAAAAATTTTGATCACTGTCAATATTCTACGTCAATACATAAAAAGATCAGTAAATCAGTATTATTAGCATTTGTTGGTACTGACAATATTATTGACCGTGTATATCCTAATTATTTGCACAGGGACTAGTAATCCAATATCCCGTTACTATTAAGAACACTAATGACTGCTATTAATTTATCTCCAAGAATCATAACTGCAGAGTATAATTAGACAGAACCATAAGTGACAGTAACATTCCGTCGTTCTCGGAGCCACCATTATATACAATTATATATAATTTATGTAATATTATATCATATATATAATTACACAATATCTATTACTAGTTATTATTTTGTAGTTATATTAGCTGGAATATTAATTAAAGGTCTTTTCGTCGAGCGACGAAACAATGCGACGCGTGAAAAGCTCGAGTTTCATGAAAATACCAGCCGTCGAATTACGTTACGAAATTTCAAAATTTACAATAGAAGCGTTAACAGATTCTGACAACACCAGTTGCTGCCAGCCTTTCCGAAATTGCGAGTATAACGTGAATAATGTAAGCGACATGTACATACAGCGCGAATCTCCCAAGTGAAAGCAGATGCGTTTGGCCGGCCGACAAGTAACGTATAACAAAAGGCTGTTGTCCCGAAACAAGAGCAATTTCGAGAGAGGAGTTTCTCAATGACTGTTTTGACATTTATCCGAAGATCAAATTTTCATTAAAAAGTCCCACTCAATTATTAATGATATTTAAATCATTTTAATTGGAATTAAATCTGACGAAATGTAAATTAGATAAAAAGTCTTAGAAAGAAAAAAAGACTTTCAATTCCTCTCTAAATTTGTTTCATGATCCATGTCATTATGGTTTTGAATTATCTAACTTTCGAAACATGTGAATTTGTAATTTAATATAAATAATTTCAAAGGCTTTTAATTAACTTTTAATTTAACTTAAGTTGATTTAATCCTAACGTAACTAGTTAACTTTCGTTCATGTAACTTTTAACGTAACCAAATTAATTTTATAAACTGTTAACGTTAACTTAATTTAGGTAAAAAATTACCTAATTCTGGTAAATACACTAATTGTATTTCATGAATACATGAAATTTCGCATGCTATCTACTGAAACAAAAATTAATTTTTTAGTCGAAAATTGAAAATTTGATCAATCTTCAAGGGCTAATTTCCCGCCTTAATTTTGTTCGATTGCCGATAAAAGGAAATACATAGTGAATATTTTTATCCCCTCTGCAAACCAAGTTTCATTAAAATCGGAGAGGGATACCTGGGAGAGTCTTTCCTTATTAGTCTCGCAAGCCATTGCGAGTAAGAAAAATGACGAGCAACTAATAAATTTGCTTTATTAGTTTTTATTTCTTCAACAAGCCGTCCACTCAGTTTATGACCTACATTTTACAGCCGCGCGAGTTATTATTCCGTGCAAACGCACTTAACGCCGCATGCAACAACGTAGCGATTTAATTTACTCGAAAGCCACTTCACGTGTAGTGCATTAGGATGGGCCTGCTCTATCGTGATACATAAACCGGTTAAAGAGGACAAAGGTACAAAGGACAATTCTTTCACTGCAATGCGAATAAATGAGCACGATGCCGTGAGGAATGAAGCCGCCGTATCTCTCGACGATCAATGACGCGGCGATGGCGCGGCGACCTTTTAATCGAAACAATAACGCGTCTCCAATTCGCGCTTGACGAATCCTTCGCTATGCTCGCCGGGCGTGACGCCTCGCGCAAATTGCCGTTTCATTAATTTCATTGGCTCGGCCGGCCCGTTATTCCGGAATTTGCGTGCGAGCATCCAGGCACAATGACAACGAATACGCCCGGTATTTTTCTCTCGAAAATCCTTTGCTGTAATCTGTTCTCTCCCTCTCTTTCCCTTTCTCTTTGTTTCTCTCTGTTTCTCTCTCAAACGCGTATTTCGATAAAGAATCCAGCCCCGAAAAATGCAAATTTCAAAATAAAACAAATAAATTCGTCATGGATGAAAGCCAATTTCTTTTTTTTCTTCACGCTGAACACAATTGAGCAAGGTTCAATCGAGAATCCAATTTATTCTGTTTCTTTTTTTTTATTGACTATATTTAAGGATGTATATGGAAAAGAAAAATTTCATAGAATATTTTAATATTACGTTTGAATATCTGTGTAAAATTTGAGCATAATTCACTTATTGGTTTAACAGTTATTTAATTTTTTATTTACTCTTGATTCTTATGTAAAATCGCGTTTTGCAGTACTTAATTGCAAATTTGATGGGGAAGTGGCATTACCAATTCAATTCAAATTTTTACATGTACTAATAAAATTCCAAAAAAAATATTCCTGCAAAAATTCACTTAGAGCCATTTATTCTTTTCAAAGTTATTTATTTAAAATTGTAGCAAAATATAGCAATTTTCGTAGCAAAAACCGTTATAAATAAAATTTTTTGTTTTTTTTTCTTTGCAGCTAATTTTAACGCATTCGCGACCGAAAGTTTTTGTTGTTGATTAGCAAAAAAAAAAATCAACACAGAGAAGCCTTTAATTTTTAAATTTCGGTAACTTTTAGCCAGTATAGCCAAAGTATCCTTAAGAGCTTTCGAAGTCAAGATACAATTTTGTCATTAGTAAATAAAACTTACACGTCCGTTCCTACTACGCGATAACATCATTACTGTCGGACACAAATTTCATTTCTGCGTGAATAAGACGAGCGAGCGTTTCCTTCGACTTCCGCAGAAATGACGTTGCAAAGGAGTGAGTAGTGAGCATCACGCGCATTCGTGGACACGTGCGCCGCGCCGCGCCTCGAGAAGGGCTCGGGGAGTGGATGCTCCTCGGAGGAGGCAAAGTTCCAGGAAAGTTTCGATTTCTTCGTATCGCGTGCGGTTCGATGCAGCGGTCTTTACGAATCCTCTCCTCTCCTCTCACTCCCTGCGTCCCTCGCCTGCTCCCATTTCGCTTCCACGAAACCTCCATAATGCCACCGTGCACAACACGCTTTCAGCTGGGGATGAATACGCGCATCATTCTTCTCTCCCCTTTTAGGAGAGATGTACGGAACGCACAACTGTCATCCTGAGAATTTGGCGGATCGCGAATAAAGGACGAATTTCGGCAAATGTAAAAGCTGGACGTGAAAAAGAAAAAGAAAGAGACTCGATATCTGAAAAGTGTTCGTCGCATGCATTTCGATTTCGGGATTAATTTTTCGGTGCGTTGCATGTGATGCGCGGATACTCCGAGAAAAGTACAATGAGAGGGCGACAGCCAAGTTCAATGATCCATTTTGTGTTATTTCGAGATTTTTATTGCTCGAGATTTCCATCACTTAGGATGCTAGAAAAACTAGTCAGACTAAGAAGAACACGCTGCTCCGAAACTACGCGAATTATATCGCAAGTGGAAATTCGGCGATGATTTATCGATAAAAGACTGTGCTCAAAAATTAATCGTGTCGTACGACGTACACGTGACGGATTATTCAAGCGAGCGAGATAATGCGTCGATCACAATGTCACTAAAATATAGCACCGATCGGCGTGTCGTCGCTCCAATTTCGATCGATAATCAATCCGCACCTGCTCCGAATATGTCACTTATTTTGAACCGTTTGCCAATAGGATTAACGGGTATAAACAACCGCACCGAGTTAAACATGCATTAGAGTCATACGGGATACAACCCACATGAGGGGGAGGGAACATGGAGGGAGAGACGTAATAACGGAGTTTAATAAAGAGGGATAGAATCGATGGCCATTACGTCGACTTAATTATTTGTTGAACGACTGTATTGAATATTCTCGATACTCGGCGTGTTTGTTCAAAACGATCTTTTTACTGAATAGCGACGGACTGTTGAAATTGCAATACTTGAATCAGCTGATCCAAAAATGATGAAACCAACAACAATCTAACCACATTATTAGATTTAACCTTTGGATTATTGCTTTTTCACTTTGCAAAAAATATCTCGGAAAACAGCAAAATCTAATAATATAATGAAACGGCAAATGTATCTGATATGGACGTCAATTTCGTCAATATCACAATAATTGCATAATATTAATAACTTTTAAACATACCGCCGGTTTCCCGTTATTTCTTAGTCTTAAACTACACTGTGAGAAAAAAAGTTATTAACTTGCTTCAGTTTTTTAACTAAATTAAATTTCTTCGAGTATTTACATATTTGAGTTAAATATATGTAAGATTGTTATCAATTGATCTTATCAGCGTTATTTTAATATATTTAGATTTTTTGTAGATAAAGTTAATAAATTAATACTTGTATCATCGTTTTTCATCTTGACAAAAGTCAACGTAAATATCAATATAAATTCTAAAGATTAATAATCAATAATTAATCTGTAGTAAGACCGTGAAGTGTATAATGAAATTAAAATTAAGAAATGATTGTAGGTGATTTATATACATTTTCTAATTCTTCGAACTGCGTGTCGCATATTCGTTGGTGTTGAAACGCTGCTCTTAAATTGAATATAAAAAAAAACAATATAATATTAAATTGCATACATATACAATGTTATTAAATTAGTAATTAATAATAAGAATTGTCAAAAATCCGTATAAATCTTCCTTACAATTATAATGAAGACATAGAAGGAATGCACAACGACAAACATTGATGATTCGAACATTTTAGAATTCACAATACTCAAACGGAAATGCGGCACGGAGTTAACGACGTGTAAATTGAAATCTGTCGACGCGAGAGATCGGAGTTCCTCGAAGACTCTAGATAGATCTAATACGACAGTCGTTACGATGTCGACGCGTGACAGCGCTCGAAGAAAGAAGATCGAGGCGCGATGGGATAAAAACGAACTCGTGAACCGCCAATGCAGTTTCTTGAATCGAACCGAACGGCAAGGAAGGGGAACACGTGTCGTCCCAGTTAGCGCGAAAGACCCCTCTCGTTTTGCATTTATGACATCAGCGACTAATGTTCGCGTCTCGAACCGAACCTGTCCCACCTCATCCGGTGAGTAACGCGTGACATCAACCCCCATTAGGCACACCTACGAAAAGCCGGGCTGCTCGTGAGGTCCATTGTGATTATTTGCGTCGCCATGGCGATCTCTTATCGTCTCTATTTTCGATATATTCCGACCACGAGCGTCTATAATGTCGGCATTGCGCGAAGTCAAAAGAGCAAAGGGAGAAAGCTAAGCTTCGTATCTCTGAGATACACTTTTAGAAATAAATGTCACAAGATGGAAAACATTTCACGTGTCTCTGATAGAAGCATTTTTCTTTCTTTTTTTTTTTTTTAATTGTTCCCTAAATTAGATTTGCGTACAATGATTAAAATCACATAAAAATATAATGCGTAAAGACAGCGAGAAAATATATCCCGATTACTTAGATGAATCATAATTTTTTATTTACTTTTATGCATTACTTGCTAAAAATGTAATGGAAAATGTCGTGCAGTGTTATTCTCTTCTCGTTCCTCAAATAACTGGCACATGATTTCTTTAACCTGGATTGTCATGCACAAAACTGTCAAGGAACATTTCCATATATCAGTTTAATGATATGGATGAATAACAAGCTCAAAACTGACACCACTTCCTAGATGCACATCATAGAGGAATACGTTCATAAATAAAATTGGATTTACGTACATTATCCCGACGCTTTGTTGATCGTCGTTTTTTGTTTACCGAGAAAATAATCTTTCGACAATTATAGATGAGCGGAAAATTCTATTGGACAATAATGAAATTGTCGAAACGACCTGGATTTTATTTTATTCGAGCATTGAACAATCGTGAAACAAAAATATAATATAATAATTTTCGCATTTAATTTTAACTCATTTCTGATAATCGATATGTTATCAAATCGTTTATATGAAATAAGAAATATTGCTTACTGAGAAAATAACCCTTCGATAATTATAGATGATCGGAAAATTTTGGAAAATAATACAATGAAATTTATTGCGAGTTTTACAATATTCTTGATGTAACAATAGATCAAGCTTTTCGAAAAAAAAATTCAAAGAATTTCTTTCAAATAAAATATCACAGGCTTACAAGAGAGTTTTGCTTTGTCGATACTAAAAATACCTTGTCGCGTGCAATAACATCGAACAAATTTTTATTTTAGACATAAGAATATATAAATTGAAATTTATATGTGTCTCTCAAAGTCAATCTTATTTAATTATGATAGAGGAGAATAGGAGTTACAGGCTCCATCTTAATATTGCTTTATTTTTATATTGCATAAAGTTGCAATAAGATTACGTACGTCAAGAATATTTTTAGTCTTGTTATTAGAAATCTTTTCTGAGAGGGCGAACTTTTTTACAAAATCACTCATATTATACAGAAGAAAGTGCACCCCTTCGTTTTACTGTGAACATTTTTCCTTTTAATCCAAATGAAATAGATATAGCATCGCTGGTTCATTCACGCTTGTAATATCGAGGACAGCCGTCATACGTGCGACAAATTGAAAGGCTCGATTATTGTGTTAGATTATGCAGCGTCTAGCAGAACCTGTTCCGTCATAATCGGTGAGTAACGCATGACATCAACCCCTATTAAGCGCTGTTGCATTTATATCGATTTATGCAAAACTTTCATACGGCCTCGAGAGACGCCCCTTTATCGGCGCTGATCAGGCTCCGTATAGACGGCAATAAGGTCAGTCGCAGTTATGTATAAGTGGAAAGTTGCAACTAAGAGTCTAATTAAAAGTTACATTCTTTTGTGATATTTATCAAGATAAAAGTGTAATTCAGAAATAATAGATATAATAACGTATCTATTGTTCAAAAAAATAATAAATTTAATAATAGGTAATCATCGCATCGACTTATCGAAGTTTTAATAGATATAACGTTGAGAATTTTTTTAAGTATACTTGTGAAAGTTTCACAAAAAGTGAGGAAAATTTAATCTTCCACGTACAATTAAAAATAATATATTTATTGTTCTCATTGCGAAAATTAGTTTGATACGGAGGATACATCACATTGTAAAAATATGATGATTTAATATTTATAAGTTTGTTTTTGGGAAATTGATATTACAAATTGAAATTTCGAAACAGAAATCAATTATTTATGGTATAAATAATTGATCAATTTTATATTCGATGTCGATATATATAGATACATATATATTGTATTATGTATAATAAAATGCCGCTGATGCATAATGGTAATCGGCCAATGACGCACTGCCGTATCTCTCGGAAAGAGACAGAGACAGACAGCGAGAGAGAGAGTGAGAGAGAAAAAAAAAGGAGAATTGTCAGTCTTCGCGTAAATCAGGAATTATTTTTGCGCGCGATCGATCGAACGGTCGATTCACTTCTATTCCGAGACGCATCGATCTTTTTATACGGCGCGTATGCAAAGCGGACACGCTCGTCTGAATTACGAGCGAACGATGACAAGAGGAAGCTGTCGTTATCGCCGATCAGCTTCTGCTTCTTCTACATCAAGGCGAGCTCCATTTTTGACGCGCATATCAATCCGCGAATAGCAAGCGCGATTAACATGCCTGAGCAATAAGTCAGTCTCTCCGCGAGAGAAACGTTACATCCGCGTTTTATCGCGTTTTGTATACGAGATAATCCGATCTCCATCCTCCGACTCTGCGATTATCCTAAACCCGATTATCCTAAACCTGAAAAATTTATCTTACACCCGGACGGACGTTTTGACGTTCTTTCTTCGGGTTTCTCCTCATCGCTCACGCGATGCGACGTGCGCTCTCGTTTCGCGATGTCGATTTTTCACGCGAGCTTCCGAGGCGTGTTCGAAAAAGAAAAGAAAAGGAAAAAAAAGAAGTTCTACTGTTCCACGACGCGCAAACCGATTCCGGGAATAACTTAAAAAGTCCCGTGCGAATTCTCCCAGTGCACCGGTAGAAAGACGAATATAACTCCTTCGAAAAATGCAGCAGTCGCGAGAACGAGGGAAGAGAATAGATCGCATGTGTGTATTCTCTGCAATTTGAACGTCAGCTTGAGGGCGTACGAACGATACGGTTTTACGCCATCCCGACACCCGGAATGTGGGAACGTGATTCCTCGCTTCCCACGATTCTTATTTCGGAGACACGACACGATCGCTTGTAAAGTCGAACTCTTCTACGTGCCTCTCGTTCTCTCTCACCTCTCATCTCGGAGATGTTCTTTAAATCTCCGGTAACGGATTCCGTGCATTCTAACGTTTCGGTACAAATGACAAAAGCGCCAAGTCATTCTTGGAACAGGGGTAACAAAATATAATAATTGAGTGAATTTATCTTTTTGGCAACCCTCTCCCCCCTCCGCCCTTTTCTCTTGTTACATCTTATGTCTCATTGTAATTTTTATTCGCATATATTTCATCACTTACTTCACTTGCATTGCTTTTTATTTTTTGTATTTTTATCATTATTTTTGTTTTTTTTTTATTTTACATTTCCAATTTTACTATTTTTTATATCTTTTATTTTTTCTTTCTCTATATTTATTTGGTACCTTGATTTTGCTTTTATGTTCTTAGAGAGCCCTAGAACAATAAACGATTTTACTTGCTTTCCCTCCCTCGCCCTGCAAAAATTAGATTTATATTTATCTATATATTTATTGTAGATTTATAAAATAATTCACAACTGAATGACAAGAAAAATACTCGAACGATTATCTTGATATTAATTCCTACACTCTGAAACGTTCTCTATGTCGTTAAGCTTGCATATACCCAGGGCAAATAATAGGGTAAAGTCGGTATATACGCCGCAGCTATCGAAAATTTAATTTATTAAGTATTATTTACTATGTTTAAGGAAAATAAATTAGGCTAATAAAAACTTCATACTGTTTACTATTGTAAAAAAATTTTAAGTATGAAATATTTCTTTTCTTATACTTGAAAAAAAAAACTTAAAAAAACCCTTGCATTTTTGTCATATAAAAAAAGTGACGGGATTTACGACTACTCATGTGTAAGATACACGGCGCATCGAAATTTACAAATAATATTTTCAGATATGATATAAAATAACATAATAACTTACAAAATGTGTTTATAAAGTTTATTAGGGAATAAGAACAGTAAATATGTATTCAAAGTAATAATAATGCAATATTAAAGAAATTAATATGCACAGACATCAACAGAGTGCGCATTGTGTTCTCAACATAGTGCTCAACATAGAGTAAGTGCTGCTTTCCAATCACGCAGTGTCTGTATTACGGCATAAATCCCATTCGCTGAAAAGGCCGTATATCCTAAACAAATGGAATATACAAGATATCAAACTAAATAAAGAATACAAGAGCTATGCACTTGAATCTTGCTTGTATTTTATCCTTTACTATCGCTCTACATTTACATATCATGAAATAATCATTATGCCTTTTATATTTTCTACAGTAATTATTTTACGTAGACGGTAATACACGATCGCGCTACTTCTACGTGAAAAAATTAATTCAATTTACGATATTTTCGTTAATATTAACAATAAAGAACTGTAATTACAATACAATACTAATATAACATAAAGGCACATAACAAAATAGTTCTGAGCAAACTATCTTTATTTCTTCTATTTTTTCTGACTGCTGCGGCGTACATCCCCCTGCGGCGTAAACACCGACTTTACCCTATATGAAATAAATTTATATGAGACATTTATCCTTTCTACGGAATTAATTATCCAAAGAATTGCACGTTTTTATGACGTGCAAGCAGATCGTGCCGGAGAGCTTCCAGGAAAGTTTGTCACAACAACCGCAGTTGCTTCCGCAATGAGCCAAACGTTGTCGCTTCGAGATAAACGGGGGAAGACGGATAAGATAACCAAAGAAGAGGCGCACTGTTCGCGATTTCGACGTCACTTTGGCTGGGCGCCATACGATCTCTCTCTCTTTCTCTCTCTTGTGCCGGGACGTCGAAGCGTGGGAGTGGAATTCCCTGATTCTCACGAGCCTAATTTTGGGGTCGCGCCGCTGCTCCCGATCGGCCGGCCGGCCGGACGCGCTCGGAAGCTGAAATTATAAATTTGGAGCGAGGTGGCCTATTTATTTATTTTTTTTCTCTCTCGAATGCGGTAACTTTCCCGGCAGATCCGTTCCGGGTTTCCCGGAATCACCGATCTTCGTTTATTCGCGTCTTCGGAGAAACGACCACGACTCGCTCCGTCGCGTGTCACGTACGAAGAAACATTATCGAAGAGGAACCAAAATAGAGTTGATTAATAAAGGAATTCGCTTGTTTCGTGACCAACAATATATACCATCCCAATTACGTAAGAGGATAGACCACTGGATCGCTCCGAAACCGCGAAACCGGCCAAGTTACGCACTTCCAAAACGGACACTTCACACGAGGGTCTAATTTTATACGCTTTATTTTTCCGCAAAACCCACACGCGCCGAAATAGCCGGCTTCTGAGTTATTACAGCATTGAACTAGCGCGGAGCTTTTCGCGAAAGCCCGCGTCGCCTTGGCTTCGATTCCCGTCGTCGTCGTCGCGTCCTCAAAGGTTACCGCGCGCGCCGAGGCTCACCTTGTTGCATTAAAATTCGTGTCGCGTGTATTTCTGGCGGTGCGCGCGACCCGCGCTCTGCGACGAGAGGAGACGGCGCGCAACGCGCGCGCAAACCATAATATCTTCCTCGCCCTTTTTTTCCCCCTCGCTGTGGGGGATTCCGCCTTCAGCATTCGATCGAATTCCCGCGCGGTCCCGTTCCGCGAACTCCCGGCGCGTCCTCGTGCCTGACATTTCGAGATAGTCTCCTCCGTCTCGTCCGCACGCCTTGGCACCGACCCCCGCCGTATCGTACATTTTTCCAGCCAAATATAATGTCGTGCGTCGCGAATATTTTCAGAGCGTCTCGCTTTGTTTACGATATTTATTTCTCGCGCCGAAATTGCTTCGCTCGCCAAATCCCGACTTTTTCTGCGAATTTCGCTCGACTTCTCGCGACCGAGAGAGATAACAACTTTAGCATTCCGAATATTACCTTTATCCTGTCAAGCGATCGAAAAATAAACGGCTGTGATATCTTCATCGAGGAGATTGTGCAATCTAATTTTATTACATTGTATTATAAATAATACACAATTGATTATGTAATTAAAAAGAAATCAAGAACAGATAGTGTTTATTTCTTTCGTAATCGCGATGAATAAATTGAAATAAAGACGTTTCCTGTAAAAAAAACTCTCGATCTTTAGAACATTCTCTGCTGTATTTATATTTTTATCCACCGAGAGAAAGAATTCTTAAATCTTAATAAATATTTATTCGAACAGTACTAATGAAATATTTAGTACCAGTAAATTAGTGGTTCTTGTGCTAAAGCAACGTACATTTACATTTAGTAAATGTTTCATTAGTACTATTCGAATAAATTTATTATCAGTGTACGAGAAAATACCAAAAAAAGTTTATTTCGAAGGGGAATAAATACTGTGGCATATTATGAATAAATATATAAATAGCCTTATTTTCGCATGCTTATTGTTTTACAAAATTTAAAGATCATTAATGTCTTGTTTAATGATGGCACATTTTTATTAACACGATGTAATGAGGTAGTAACAGCAATTCATAAAAAAAAAACAAATTTACCCGTATAACGTATGTCGATCTTAAGATAACTTTAAAAAACTCACATTTAATAGTTGAATTATAATTGAATTTATTTTTATGGGCTATTACTGCGTTAATGAAAGTATGCCATCTCATTAAAAAGCACGTTGATAATCTCTAAAATGATGAGCTTGTACAGGAAACTCCCTGTATAACGCAACGGCGGCAGGGTTGCATCGTGCGAACGAGACGGGCGCTACGGAGAATAAATTCACGGTTAACGGTTCGATAGCGATCGCATGGGTGTAACGCTCTAACGAGTCGTGTCATTCCCAGATGATAATGTTCATACGGACCGGGAGACAGCGGCGCGTCGACCTTCGTGCCGATCTCGCCGCGAATTAACGACATTCCCGACTAGCCTATGTCACACTGCGAGGAGACCTATGACCAACGGCGGTGGCCGGCGAATCGTTTCTCCGAACCGAATGCGCGAATCATGACGCATAAATTGCCGTGATTGTCCGCGCATGGCCGAGTCGGAACAAAAGGAGAGAAATTGCGACCAGGAACTTCATTTGCGTCAGACCAATTTGTACCGAGTGCTCCGACGTGCGTCGTAAATCATCGTCGACCGACGTCGCTCGGCTGTACCTGTCGTTTTCCGAATCAGTTCCTAAGAGAAAGAGAATAAAATGGATCCATGGAGATACCGATGTACGCTGTAAAAAAAAAGTATTAAAATAACATGACATGCTTTAAAGCATCTTAAAGTGTCTTCACTTTTAACATATAAAACTGGCAAGTTAAATTAATAAAGTGTGTTTTTTTTACCACACCTACGTGCATTTAAAAAATAAACATATTTTATATATATAGAAGTGCTTTTTTTTTCCTTAAAACATGTTAATTTAACGCATCTTTTTTGCGACGTATTATACGGATACGCAACACTGCCAAAAGAAATGTATTAAAATGACGTGCTTTAGGGCATCTTGAAGTGTCTCCACTTTTAACATCCAAAACTGATAGATTAAATTAATAAAATGTGTTTTTTTAATATAAAAACGTATGTTAAAAACATATGTACTTTACATACACGCAAGGGTTTCTTGCCATAAAACTTGTTTCCAGTACACTGTAAAAAAGTGTGTTAAAACAACATGCTTTAAAGCATGTTAAACTGACAAATTAACAAAATGTTTTTTTTATATGTTTAAAGAAAAAACATGTACTTTATATATACAGAAGGGTTTTTATTTAAAACATTTTGTTAATTTAACCTGCGAATTTTGCGTATTAAACGTAACGACACTTTAAAACATGTTGTTTTAACACATATCTTTTTACAGTGAAGAAACGTATTTGATCAAATTTACGTGCACTGAGAAAAAAAGTTGTTAATTTCAGTAAATTTTTCAACCTGACTGAATTTCTTCAGTTCAAGTATTTATGTATTTAGGTTAAATATATAAATGTAATCAAATTAATAACTTTATTTCTCAGTGTACGATTCAAATGCGATTCTGAACTAATACAGATTTGCAATTAACAGAAACGAAGAGTTATTTGTAATAACTAATTGAATGAGCTTGGATAGAGTAATATCAAATATAAATTATGACCCCCTCTCCTCGCGTCGCTTTGACCAAAATACAATTGAGAAGTAATTAATAGAGGTATATTGTTTCGCACAAATTTGATGAAAATGGCTCGATTGGTTTTCGATTTAACCGCATCAATAATTCAAATCGCTACAATAGCCTGGAGTACTATCGGCACGTCACAATCGGGTCATCAGAGCCGAACAATATTTCGATGTAAGTTTCTTAATATAGAGCATCTCGCCAATTCAGGAATAACGACGAGAATAAGCACCCGAGCAATCGCCTCTCGCGACCGCGCGCGAGGCTTCATACGGATCGTTATAGCGGAAAGTGGGGCGTTCGTGTAGTTGGGGAAAATCCTATAATAAGGTTACGTTAAGTTATCTCGTACGCGCGAAGATCAGGAATTTCATCTCGACGATTCGCGGCGGGATCGTGCAAGCGCGATGAAAAGCATCACCCCAGCATCCGAAAATTGGACGCGCGCCACCGATGGACACGCGCGAGCTGACTAATCGAATATGCACTTCGTAGGCTTATTCCGGCTCTTCGAGGAAGCCTCTTCTTTCGCAAGCTCTCGCATACCTTTTCGCCCGCGACGCCGCAGTTTATTTCCGTTGTATAATTCGTGAAAATAAATGTTTCCCCGGAACGTAGGCGTTCTCGAGCGCGAATCCGCTCGTGAGCGGAATAACTTGTCCAAACTCGTCACGCTATAAAACCGGAGAAAATTTAAAGTGACTCCACGTGAAATATAAACGCTGAAATGCGATTAATTAAAGGGCGAAATAAACATCTGCTAGGTGTTGTGTGTGCGTATATATATATGACGCGGTGAATAATTTCTCACGTTGCATAAGTCAGAGCGTGCTAAATTAAAAAAAAAAGAGATTTATATTTGTATATATCTGGATCATGTTTCAGAAAATATACGTGCGATAATGTGCATGTCAGGGAAGCGATGTTTTCACTTCCAATCGAGTTTTCCATGAAAAAATTATATAATATTTGGTGAATTTTTGGAAGCATAAAAATATAACACTTTTAATATTCTCTCAATTCCCGGACAGTTAATTTCGCGATTGTAACTATTTGATAATATATTTATTTGAATAAATTAAATGCATCAATTATCCTGTTAAAGGTTTGCTTAATTTCCGTTCTCAATTTATTAATTATGATGAAAATTGCGCTTTTAATTTCTGCCACGAACAAATGAAAACGTGAACATAAAATTAACGGCTGCCGTTAATTTCAAGATAAAAATAAAAATGATTATTGCAGAAAATAGTCATATGTTTAAATCGCACTTCTATCGAGGATCAATAGTAATTTTCCACCGTGGGGAAACCACTACGATGACGGCCGCGTGGCGTTTATTTATTAATTTTTATTTATGCCACTTAATTCGCGGATTGCCGTATTTGTTTTTCGTTATGTTGCGAACAATAATTGTTTCCCTACGTCAATTATTCCTAGGAAGTCGCATCAGCGATTATTAATCGCGATTTCTTCACGGCAAGACTTTGAACTTGCAATTGCATAGACTATTTTATTTGGTTCTAAATTCCGCGTAAAGCATATTGCGTAAACACGGTTTATACGCTAATAGAGAGAGACATTAATCATCAACGAACGTATTCTCTCGTTAGTGGCAATCGCGTAGAAACTTGAAGTAAACCTCCAAGGATAAAGACGCGAATGAAAATCTACTTTATAATAACAATATAATCAAAAAGAAGGTTATTTTTTACTGTTTGTAATTTCTCTCGCGCGTTTGACGCGAAATTAAATTCAGATCAATTTTTGATTGGAAATGTGTCGTATTATACGAAAAATTCACCGTGATCCCTCTCGACGCGATAAGCTTTAATTTCTTTAAAAGGTCATTGAGTAACGCTCAGAGAAAAATTGATTGTTCAAAATAGTCCTGTCGACATCTTCTTGACAAGATTAATTACACGATGTGTGCTTGCGCCGTTATCCACGCAAGCTGCTATCGATCCGGCGGAATCGAGTGTGTTTCGTTAGTGGCTGCGAGCCACTTGGTCTTTCTCTACGCCGTAAGTTCGAGTACTTTTAGCTAAGCACACAAAACACGTCCTCTATTTACGGAACGATTCCCGGTAAACTAGAAGCATCGGTATTTAGCGGGAAACACAGCCCGCGCGCTGCCAATAAATTATCGCGCTCGCGCGATCAACCGGTCAGATTATTAATCTCGGAAGATAAATCGCCTTCGTTAATTTGACCGCAATAATATTTCCGCGTCGAGGAAAATATCGATCCCCAAGTAACTTTGTCCAATGAATTTTTCACGCCCGCAAAAAGGAACGCTCTATTTTCAATATCGGGGAAATATCGGATAGGGGGATATCAATTATCTAAATTAATTAACGTATTATTACCGTGGAAGCTGTATGCGCAGACTGTTAAAATATGCACGTCTAATTATTCATCATAATCCCGTTATTGCTGAAACTAGGTTTTTTAACATTGTCACATTTATAAAAAGAAGGATGCATTATGCACGCGTTAGAAGCTCTCCTTAATTTTCAGCAATTATAATTAATGCCAGTTGCCACTGTAGCTATAAATGTTAATTGTTACACACGTAAACAGCTCTCTTACAATCCTCTGAGATCAGATTGCTTTACATACTTTTTGCGCTCAACTTTGTTTTATCGCTTTGTGATAATTGAATAAACCGAATTATTTAAATATTTGTGGCACTGAATAATCTAGCAATCAAACCGAACATGCAGACACGAAGTTTGTCCCATTTTTCGATTTATCTCACAGCAAATTCCGATTTAATAATAATTCAATTGGTATCTTTCGAAATATCGAGCGGGTCACTCGACCGAGGAGCATGTAGCCAATTAACTGTTAAATGACTAGTTTCATATTTTTTTCAACTGATACACCTGAGAAAATATTGACGGCGATGATAAATTCCGGTGCTTTTTGCGGCGGTTTCCATTTGCGACCGATGGATGCACCGGACGGGCGCCGAGTGCTTTTGGATGAGCACACAAAACACGTACTCGTATTTGCGGAGCGATTTCCAGTAGCCGCACGACGCCGTTTCGCGAGAAACACTCCGGCAATCTCGCGAAAGAACCGTCGCGGAATAAAACGGTTCCACCGCGGAGATGTTTGTTCCGCGCAAATCGTAGGAACAAATTCTGATAAGCAATGCAGTTTCAGAGCGGTTTTCACGCTGGAAAAATGCAATTACCGTAAACGCAGTCGAGAAAAACAAAGTGTGTACTTGTTCAAAAATATTCAAATTATCAGTGCGCTTGTAACGTCTACCTAATAATAGAAGAGTATAATAAAAGTACTGAAAATATTTATGTGCTAAAGGAAATGTATATAATCTATTTTTATTCTGTGCGTATTAGGTGCTTTGTACTTTATACAAAACTGGTTATCTTGACGATATAGTTCTTTTATCATCGTCGAGAATTTTATAACGTATCATTTCTGATGTAATGATTCTTTTCTAAAATTAATTTAATTTTAATGTTAATTTCTCTGAGTATTTTCAATGCCGAGTCGTAATCGGTTGTGCTTTATTCCCCTATTCTTTACTCCGTACGACGTAGAATATAATACAAACGATTATGAGCAACGATGATTTTCCAAATAATACGTCGAAGCTTAGATCTCTTATTCGGTCCCACTTTGAGAACGTTATAAAGCGAATAGCGCGAAAAATGGAGGGCGAAAACGAGTTTCGATCTACACACAAGACGGAGCGTTCGATCATGTGCGGATTCTTCGGCGTTTCTGATTTCCAGCGTCGAACTGCTCCTGGAACGGATCCCAATAATGGAAACTGTTCTACGACCGGTGCGAAATAACCAGAATGCCGCGACTCGCCGATGGAATTTGCGCGAGATGGTGATCAGCTGGGATCGAATCGGCACAAAATCGCTCTCTACGTCCGACCAGAGTAAAAAAGAAGATATTCTCCGCGCGTAAGGATTCGCTCTGGAATCCCGTTCGATAATTCATGGAGACAAAATCACACTGTTCCACGAAACGGTCTGCCCGCGATAAAGAGAAATGTCTTCTTTACCGCGTCATAAAAAATGTATTTTCTGATACGTCCGGCAGAATTGTATGTTTAGAGGTATTACATCTGTTATCAAGTTAATTTTCTCTAAGTATCTGAAAAATAAAATTAATACAAAGCATCTAGCTCTCATCGTTCGAAAAAAAGGACGAATGTACGTAGAACCAATATCTAATGCAAATTCAATGAGTTGAAATTAAATTAGAAATAAATTTTATTTGATTCGAGAATTGATATTTTTTTGAGAAAGATAAATAAATAAATAAAAAGTTTTGTAGTATCGAATATAAACGTGACGTATGTGTAGGGGAGGGGATAAAATATGGAATAAATTATTAATATGGAACAGGATTTTTTTTTTTTTTTTTTTTTTAGAGAGAAAATACTCCGTTTGTTCCAATTGTTGGAAATTGTTGCAGCGCTATTGCCATAATAAATAGCGAACCTTTACGACAACGGCTTGCTTTTACAAAGTATTTATTTCTTTTTATTGCTTCTGGAGATATTACAACATTGCTTGTTCACACTGTGTTCCACAAGCTCAAAGTGAAAGTTATGTTGCTTAATTGTAATTTTTAACTTCTTTATTGTCACGGAAAGATTTTGTTGGTCATAGGAAGATATGCAGCTAATGAAATATTTCAAGAGTAGGGAATAATAGAATATATTGTTATTTTTTATAAAAAAGTATATAATTAATTGATAACTCGTAACTTTTCCATATTTATATTTATCTCTTATGTGCAATGGTTTTTATTTTATGTAAACTATTCTTTTGTAGATTATTCAAGTAAAAAAATATAAACGTTCTGGTATTGTTGTACGTAATAATATTTATTTTAGATGATAATGTTTATTTTACATAAAATAATTTAATGAGCCAGTTTTACCTTTTTTTAATGTTAATGTTATTTTTATGTGACATTGGAAAGATAAACTATATTTACCTGTATTTTGATCAGTTTATATAAATAATTAAGCTTGCGCTTCCTCTCTTGCATTATTCATTACTGCTGTTGAAATCTGACCTGTATTCCATACCATTCCATTTATATCCAATTTTTTAGATTCCCTCATTTTTCACTAGTTTTTTGTTCAGATACCGAAATTGGATTTAAACTTCCGAGACTTTCATCAATTGGACGTTATATCTAACATCTTTCTTAAGAGTTCTGCATAAATCGGAATATTAATATATACTTACATTAGAATGTGTGCTAATTTTTAAAAACAGTTATTTCATGTTACCTGCCCTCACTCCACTGTTAATGTTTAAGCACTGAAATTTTCTGGATTAGGAAAAAATGTGTTATCGCGAACTTCTTTTCTTGCACGGAAAAATTGATGTCTTAATGAACATTTTCGAAGATTATCGTTGATCATTGGTGACAGATTCGTCAGCGACGATTCTCAAACTCGCTAATGATGATGTAATTAGAGACGAAAAAATCCATCCATTATAATTGGATGTTTTCACAGCGTATATGAATAATCGACGGCTTGTAAAAGCGAACATGTTGACGATCACAAGCTTACTATTATGATTTCACATACAAAAGAATGATCGATCGCCCACTCGATTTATTACGTTTATGCGCGCACAATAATTTTCTCTCGCGAAAACGTTGTGGAAAAATGCAACATAATTCTACGATCTATTTCTAAAAAATGTTTTTGAAAAGTTTTTCAAGCTCTGTAAGGTCAGTTTTGACCTGCGGTTCGAGCACAGCCGGAAATTCCTTCCTGAAAGGGAACAAAAAAAAAAGAGAACTGGGTGCCTCTTTAATTGTCTGTCCGGCAGGAACAACCCCATCGAGACAAAAAAAAAACAGGTAGCATTCCGAATGACAAGAGACCGATCTCCTTCATTCAGAACTTGTACCGATGCGATTTTCAATCCTTTCCAAGGCCCTTCGACGGGGACCGTCCATTCAGCACTTCTTACGCCAACGGCATACCCGGAAAGAAGCTCCTTGATATTCCGCCGGCGCTCACGCATCCAGCCCGCGCGCTGATAATACTCGCTTCTCAACGGGGTCCGATGCCCCCTCGTTTCCCCTTGCGGGGGCCGACGATACCCCACCATCTCGCGCCGGAGATCCCACAGGGGCCCGTCGCGTTACGTGGACATAAAAGGTAACCCCACGGCCACGAGAATCGTCTCTCTGACACATTGACACGGCCACTGAGCTTACGTAGGTTCCTCCTCTCTCCCTCCTACCACTCGCGTCGGAGATTCCTCTTTCTTTTCTCACGAGCTTCCTCCGAAGAGCCTCCGTCGGAGCCTTCTCTCTGGATTACTCGTCTACTTCCACCTCTCTCTTTCTCGATGCTGCTGATCCTGTCTGCCATCTGATCGATTACTCGCCGGTCGCTCCGGCCGACTTTTTTTCTTATCCGTCGTTGGATTCCGGTTCGCCGTAAGATGCGCCGCGGTATTCGGGGATGCGGCAAGAATACAGCGTTGCACAAAGATCGAGAGGCCAGCCGGTGTGAGTACGATGCTCTCGTACACGTGTGTACGTGTGTACATACATACAAGCACGGAGATGAGATTGCGGTTTGCATCCTTTGCGTATCACGAGATGTTACGAGTCAAGGGTTGCTTTGCGACAGACAGTCATACGTGTGTGGTGGTAAGTGGGAAAACAAGTGGGAACCGTGCAAGTGAACGTATAGCGTATTCCAGCTTTGTTACTGCCATGTGGACTCTGCGTTGCACCTGCATTGTGGCGGTTTGTTGTAAATTGCGTTATTATGCATTATCGCGACGTCTCGTCTGCAACTATAAACTAATTGCTCTCGCCTTAAGTGTCTACAGTACATCATTAGTATTCCGCGATAAATTGCTGCGATACATTTAACGTCTCATATTTTATATATATCTAATTTTTCTTAAAACAGATATCAGTTCAATATTTTATTAAGAGTGCTTGCCTGCGCTGTACAAAATTTATGTAAATTTAGATTCTTCGGAAAAACCCGATATTTTATACATTCGTCGGAGATACCGGGACGTAGTTTAGGAATCCCTTTCAAATCGTTACCACGTGCCATCCCCGGGAAGTCATCCCAAAAGCACTCAATGACTCAGCTGTCGGAAAAATAACTGAGCTTCCCGGCGAACCGTGCGCGCGGTGAGCACAAAAAGCGCACCTCGAGAATCTATACGAGGAACAGGTTGTGCACGATGTCCTGTCACCGGTACGGCGAACCTGATCTCTTGCGAACGAGCAAGATAACCCGTTGAAGCGAAAGAGACGCGAAGTGGAGGGAGCCGGGCCGCTTGAGGTCGGCAAAGAAAAAAAAAAGGAGTACAACTTGGGAGAAGGGATAGAAAGAAGGTAAGAGAGAGAGAGAGAAAGAGAAAGAGAGACAAGAAGGCAGAAGAAGACAAGCGAGAGGAAGAAAGAATGCGGGTCTATGCAAGCGAGGGATGAGACGGAACGACGAAGAAGGCCGGGAGAATAATAATAAAGAGACAAGGAGGCGAGATAACGCACGGCGCCGCTCTGTCGTCCATTCATGCTTTTTACTCGTTAGCAGTTACCAGCTCGTGCGGGTCGGCCAACCTCCGTATCACCTTGTCTCACCTGCCCAACGCGGCTCCTTTCGCTCCTGGCCTCTTTTCCTATCGATCTCATTCTAGCTCAATGTAGTTGACCCTAGAGAATACGTACGAGCGGTCCGTACTACGGGCGGAACCAGTCGCAGGATCCTCTTTCGTCTTATTCATCCCTATGGAGCTCCTGTCTCGCCAGATGTACGTATGACGTGGGAAGCAATGATGGTTTAACGCGAATACGAGCTCGAGTAAAATAATTTTGATGATGAAGTAAATCATTTTTTTTTTTATTTTATGATTCAGTAGTTAATAATATTATTGCGAAATAATTGAACAGTCTCTTATAAAGATTAAACAAGTGCATTTTTTCAAAATCTGAATTGATGTTATAAACAATTTTGCTCAAAAATTTAAACAAGTATAAGTACAAATAGGCGTAAGTAAATATAAAATTTCCGGCAATAACTCCAAACAGGTCTATAGATTTCATTTTTTTTTAAATGGATTCTTTAAAATATTAATCCTAAAATTTAAATCTTTGTTCGTATATATGAATCTATCTTATGTTTGTAAAAAAATATTATATTTATACAAAGAGAAGTATAAAAAATGGTTTTGTTAAAAACACTTGTAAAATTTTGTAAAAAAAAAGTGAAAAGATTATTGCTTTATATTGTAAATAATATTTTCTTCTTTATCTTTTATTATTAGTAATGTTATAAAAAAATAAAATGTAAAATTATATAAATAAGTAATAAATATATTGTAAAATTCCCGCAAAAAATAAAGTTAAAAGCTTTTTTTCCTTTTAAATATGAATCAAAATCTACAATTTTGTTCTTATATCTGTTATGTAGCAGAAGAAAAATGATCATATTTATACAATAAATAATTAAAAAAAACAAAATTTTTTGTTTCCTAAAAATTTAACTTTTAAACATGTTTGATTTTTGTACGAAACTCTTCAATTAAAAAAAAAAAAAAAAATACGGAATATGTGTTTATTTAAAATCCAACTATTCTTGTTTTGTATCTCGAATTTTTGTATCTCGAAAATCAAATTTTTATTTAAAATTTGATTCAATTAAAATTTTTAAATTTTTAGAAAATTATGGGAAGAAAATAAATATAAATTTTATCATTATTTATAACCAGATGATTTTATCCAATTTCTATTTAGTTACTATCTATGATGCATTGCGGCATGCACTTTACGAAGGAACTAATCGATTCGCTTGCAGGTGTGCGTGTGCGTATACACATGTGCAACGAGTATGCACGCGAGTATGCGAACGCGTTGCAACGCAGCAGAGCTTCTCTCTTGCCTTATTCGCTCCTAATACTTCGAAACTAGTCACAGTTTCAAACTATCTACTAGTCTTCTCTATGCGACACATATATAACATCTGCCACGTACGCACGACGTGAATAAATATTATAAACGTAGAATATATCGGATAGATAAATGTATATAAATTTTAAATATAATCATATTAACATTAGCTCTAAATATCATCAATATACATTTTCAAAATTGAAGATATAATTTATTCAGCCACATATATCTACTGTCGCATGTATTTATATCTATCTAGCCAGATACGTCATTTAACATATTCACATCTCAAACTCGAGCGACTGATTTCATTAGGCTACCATTGCCAGCGTTATTACATGCGATTCCACACGTAATTGATAGGATCGCATAACTCATGATCGTTTTAGCGATGAAAGGATAAACCTGCTGTTTCGATCTAACGATCGGAGTCATCAAGCGCGGTGAAATTGTTCAGGAAATCACACGAGTGGCGAATTACGGTCGTTAGAGGATCATTTTCTCGCGCGCACGAGAGTATCGATGTATCGCGCAGGAAACCAACTTATTGCAATCACGCTGTCAATAACCTACCCAGATAAAATCAGTTCAGTTCAACAATCTCTCGATTGGCAGAAATAGATAAGATTGCATAGCATAGGCGATATAAACAAGTTGGTGAAGCGTGGCTAATATTGTTTCTAACAATTTTTAACCCGCTTCCGCGTTATTCAGAACGAGTTGTTAGAGCAATATAATTTGACACATTACCACGATGAAAGGAGATGTCGAAAGTTGCGTTGGCGAAAATTGCAATCGGCTCTGCAGATTCGATATTACAGACCCGCCGCGCGATCAATATTTATCAATCGACCTGCCCGTTCAATTATCCCATTATTATTAATCAAAACAGAAAAAAAAAATATATATATACCGGAAAAATTGAATTGGCGTGGCGAAAACATAGACTCGCGCCCTCGATGCGTTGGCGAAGGTAATCGATGTAAATGTAACATTACGGAACCCCATGATAACCCCGCGCATGCCGATATATCAAGCTTCAATTCGCTTTGGAGAAAATAACGTCGTTAGAGATCAACGTTCCATTATCTCATTATCGTCCATCGGAATCGGCAGCGGATCAATGGGCCTAATAAGCGTTTCTCCGTTAAAGCGTGCGTTTGTAACGGCGGCGCGCATAAATCGCGTTGCCGCGCATGCATTATGCATTAAAATGCTCCACATCCGCGTGCTGAGCAGCGATGAATGAAAGGCGATTCCACCTACGCGCGCGACGCGATAGAGAACAGAGCCGGGCAGCGAGATATCAATTATCGCGTCCGGTTTATTACGTACGTACATCGTATGTGCCTCTTTCCTCCGTGTAGCGTGTTCGCTGCGCCGACATCGACATTTTCGCGATATCGCAATTTCATGCCGCGACGGTGCATACGAGAGCGAGAGAGTAATTTATCAATTACCGCGAGAACGAGTAGCCGATCGACAAGTCGCACGCCGGTAATTTGCATTTCGCCCGGCGTGCAGAGTGCTATCTGTAATGCGATTAAAGATAATGTTTACTCGTGTCGTAAATCGTACTATAAAATATGGGAAGAGATGGAGTTTCTCGTGTGAATTGTAATTTATTTAATTTTAATGAATTTATATCTGCGACCTGTCGTTTCGCTTCTCTCTTTCTCTCTCTCGTTCTAAAGTTAAATTTTATCTACGGAGCTACGAGAACCATGCAAGCTAAAAAAGAATTCTGAATTGTGTAAAAATAGTCGACTAATTTTAATTTATCTGCAAGTACAAATGCTGGCTCGTTAAAATGTTTTTTTTCTTCTCTTCTTTTCAGTTGAACATTACGTTATCTTTCACCAATGTGTGAGCTCGGAGTAATTTTGAACTTATCTAAACTGCGTGTTAAAATCTGATTCCGTCAGTATCGACTTATTAAATAATGCTCGTATTATCATCAACTATACTCACGTTGAATTTAAGTTGGCAAGCTGTGAGTTTTAATTTTATTTGTTTGTAATCTCATTGTTTTATCTTATTCATAAATCTAAAAAGTATTGAGATAGTTGTTTAAAAATTGTTCAACTTTAACTCAACGTATGCTGAAATACATGTTTTTTTTTTTTTTTAGCTTTGTAATAATTGGCTTAAAGGCGATTAAGAAAGGACTTATTCACGTTTCAATTATCAGACTCGATAGAATCGCGAGCGATAATTTGCGGTCATTGGAATCCTTCGGGGAAACACGCGAAGAGCGGAAACGATTGAATCTCAAATCCGTGTCTGATTAAAGTCCGAATTGAATCCGTGCCGATCGAACTGGCATTTCACCCGTTAAAGAAGCGCTTTTGTTTTTTTGTCAGCGCGCATCTGCGATTATTCTTCTTCCCGCTCGTGTTCGCACACCATAGAGCTATCGTCCCGAATCGATAACTCTCATTTCTGTACGACGAGGTGGGAAAGTAAATAGACTTTGGTATTTGCCACAACGTCCGTTTTTTGTTCCTGTTATATTTACGATCGAGATTTAGGGGCTTTCTTTCATCCACTAACACACAAGCCCATCGGGCATAAGCCAACCCTTATCTAATCCGTTTTTCACCTTATCCCTTTTTCTTGCTTCTCTTCAATATCCTATAGATGGCTACAATAATAGTGTCTGTCGAGACAAGGTCACATTGAGCAAACTGTTCACGCGATTAATAAACTTGTTACGATCTAAATACCTCAATATGATTAAAAAAAAAAAAAAAAACGAATAAAGGTTAATGAACGAGTGAGTTATAAGTTAGAAATAAATAAACTATATCTATTGAAACTCAATTTAGCATTGTGAAATCGCTATTTTTTTAAACATATTTTATACGTCTTACTTTGCTAATGTTAACTTTTTTGCAACAGCAACATGCGGAAACAAAAAGAAACGTCGCATGACATTAAAATTTTTTCTCTCAATATAATCAATTTATATGTAAATTTACATTCTTGTTCTTAACTAATTGCATTCGTTATATATTTATACATATGTAAAACTTGTTTATAACTTGTGCACATGAATATATGTTAATTCTCTTAAAATTTAAGTTCTTTAGTATTCCATTGCGTATTGTACCAAGAAAATCTTTCTAGGAGCGACTCCTAACAATTCTTAGACGAGAAAAGCATACAGTGGAATTCTAACACACGTTCACACAGTGTCTCACTTCAGTTTGCGATTTACCTACTTATTTTCAGGAAAAGTTTCTGGATTTTCCAAAAACCTTCACACGAGTGAACTCTAAGAAACAATAAATCTTAAAGGGATTCAGTATTCGAGAACTTCGTCTTCGACTTAGCCTATAAAAGGATACGCGATCCCTAATTTTCACGTTTTAAAACCACAAAAATTCTAAACGACAGCACCGGGAAAAAGAGGAAGATTAAAGGGAATTAGAAAAGGGAAAATGAGAAAACAGGAAAGGATGCATCAATGGGACGAGGATAAGTTGTGAATGCCTCCGCCGAGCCGATCGTATAATTTATTGTCGAGATTCTTGATCGCGGTAACCTGTACCCGTTATTTAATGAGATGTCGGGATCTCCTATGATATCGATAGGGAAGCAAAAAAGCGAGACTACGTCTAGTGCATCAGGAGAGAACACGGAATCCTCCCATAAAGGCGTATTTCACGTTCCCGATCGGATCGCTTGATATCGCTTATCAGCGCAGGTATAATTCTCTGTTGATGTTATCTCGTGATAATATTGTCCCGCGATCGCATCGGCGCATCTGCATTACCGTTGCTAAAGATACGATCTTAATACGTGTATATATCGAAGCAGTTTGATGTGGAAACTAAATACGTAACTGGAGGTGAAGATATCGACATGTCAAGTTGCAGTCAGCTACACGATAGGAAAGATCGAACATCTTTAATGTTTAATGTTAGATAAAATTTTCATTATGTTAGAATTGTGTCAGAAAGTATAATCACATTTTTAAATATATATAATTTGTGCCAATAAAATTTAAAATCAATCTTTCCTCAAAGCAAATATTAAGAGAAACGATTATTTGTCAAATCACTACGCAGTAAAATCTTTGTATTTATATTAATACCGGATTCTGTTACAATTTTTGTGTTAAATTTTGACATATTTGAATTTTAATTTAATACGTGATTGTGTTATCTGAATATTTTGTGTTAAATTGATGTTCAACATTTCTTAGTATTAAAATGACATAATTTATGAGTAAAGAAACAAATAACATGAAGATAATATAGTTTTTTAAAAATAAATTTAAATTTTAACACACATATGTGTTAACATTATGAGATATATATAATTAATATAAATATTAATTTTACTAATGAAATATATTTTCACAATCTGTTTCCAAATTACGTCAAAGTGTTACAATTTTAACATTAATGCTTTTATATAATATTTACGTTACTTTCACACATTCATTTTATGTTAAATTTAACACAAGTTTTTTTAACTGTGCAGATTTCATTATCTTCAATGCCTCTTAATTAAATTAAATCTTACATCTATCGAACGCGTCTTATCAAAGTTTTCTGATTTTCTTCAAACATTTTTCTACGCTCTATAGATAATTGTTCTGAGAATAGGAGTACGTATATAAGTTACGTTCTCGCAACACGAGATTATACATATTTGTCAAGCACATTTCGCGTCAAAAAAGCCTTATCAAAGCGATTGCTCGGAGTGATATAGCAAGGCTCGAATCGCCGTGTGCGCCTCCGTGTGCTGATGACAGCAATGACTCATCGTAATTTGGTGAAGTCGCTTGCAAATAAGACCGATAAAAAGCAGATTGCGTATTAGTCGCGCTGCTGATAAGATTTCGGCCATACTCTCTAATCGCTTGTTTTTTGCCGTTAGTCACAATCAGCGCGGCATCGTAAGCAGGGTAAACAACTCGCGATATTTCTGCTCTGTCTACTCACGCGGGCACATAATTCGGGGCGATAAAAATTACGCTGGATGACGGTTCGCCTGAAAAGGGACCCGCTGTGCCGTATATAATGCAGCTCGAGCCAGACCTTTGACCTTTAATGCTAAATTTAACAATGCGGTCTTACGAAACGAGGAAATACGTAGAGACCACATTTGAATGGATTTTTAAGTAAAGCCTCGCATACGCTCGGAATACATTACGAGCGAACGCAGTTCTAAAATATCTTTTGCGTTGCCACACGTCGTTTTCATGCAAGCAAAGCTGACTGTAGATAATTAAGATAATGAGAAGGCATATTCTTTTTTTGCGACTAATTAGCGAAATACGGCAGGAGCAAGTTGTTCGAAACGTCGCGCGTGCGAAGTATCTTGAATATCATTGTTCTTTTCCTACATCCGACGATCACGGTGCGCTCTCAAGACTATCGACTTTTATATCCCATACGATAGATGCTTGACGCAAGAGGACCCGTAAATCGTCGACGAGGCGACACTGCCGATGTTATCAGTGCGAATCGGTCGTCCAAGAAACGAGATACCTCATTCTTCTGGGAAAACGATAAATTGTGATAACCACAATATACCATATATATATATATATATATATTTTTTTTTTTTTTTACTGACTAGTACAATGTCCTTGCTAAACATTTTCATCAAAATACTGACGAAATCTACGTTTAAACTTTATATCGGGATCACGAAATCGACATGATTCTATCATAGTATCTTCTACGTAAAATTCTATGAAATATAATTGAAAGAATTGATTGCTTTATGGGTAAATGTATAAATTCTTGAATTATAACAATTATACAAAAATAACGAATCATAAGAAAGGATCTTCTATCGCGAATTGAGAGAAAATATAGATTTACACGTGAACTTTTATAAAAGATACATAAGAATGTAATGTGCGCAAAAATATCAGGAGATTATCGATCCTGTTCTCGGAATATAGTTTTTAGAAACCGGTGTGGAATATCCGAGCCAGCTGCAGTTACAATAACTTCGTAAAAATTTAAATTCGGACGAGTCAAAGGAGGGACATTTTATAAAGGGATTAATCAGAAACGCCCACTGTTACTGGAACTTCACGGGGACAATGGACGTCAACTATTCGTCTCCTTCGTGGCAGACACACGGTTTCGGAGTCTCTTCCGGTGGAAATTGGCGGAAGCTGCGAGTCACGTTCGGGATTTTCACGAGCGTGGGGTTCTCTAAGATGTGTATACTGCAGACAAAAAAAAAACGCCAGAGGAGAAGAGATCCTTTCTTCCTATTTCGTCTACCCTCTTTTCGTCCCTTAACCGACCTTTAGTGCCGCTCGTTCTCACCCTCGAGCTCACGGATAGATCCCCTCGAAGGACCAGGCTGATCGGGGAAACCCGCTCCGATAACATCGATGTCTTACGCTTTTCCTCGAAGATTTACGGTTTCTTTGTCTCGAGAAGACACGCCGGTTCTAGGGAAGATACTGCAGCGGAAAAATCACAAAATACTTTATAAGAAACTCTATTTCTGTTTCTCCTGCCCAATAATTTTTTTCCAAGCCGTATACAGTGCTCCTTCCATAATAAGAATCAATTTTTAATAAAGATTCTAAAAATAAAATTTATATTGATAATTAATGAAAATTCTCTTATCTTTTCACTTATCCCGTGCTTAAAGCTTATTTTCTTCAATCCCGACAATTTCGCCGTTAAGTAACTTTAAATTGGTTACTACCAATTTAAGTTCGCGCAAAAGAAAGAACTGCCTGTTCCAAACTGAACAAGGATCACGGATCGTTTTATTTAACCGCCCTTTCATCATTTAAGCTTGACAATAAGGAACAACAAACGCCCTGACAAGAATTCTAATAAAACTGGACGTAACATACTTATACGACGTTCGTACGGAAGCAATATTTTCGTCGGAATTTTTGTACAGAATCGCCGGTGACGTTATTTCTGGTCGAATCGATAATCCCGACCCTCGGTATACTTTGGACTACTCGTCCGGCGAGTTTCGCGAGCAACGCGAATGAAGGGAAGCCGCCACCGCCGTTTGAATGGGCGGCCCTCGGCGTTGCGCTGCGCCTATACCGAGGGCGATCACTCACGAGGAATAAAAGCGAATAAAGAGGTACGGTGACGGGCTCTCGGGCCGAGGACGACGACGCCTCCGAGCGACGACGCCCGCGTGGGCTTTTTATAGCGAGGCCGCGGATAACGACGGTCTTAACCATCACCGGGTCGTCCGTAAAATATTCAGGTAACGTCCTACCTCTATCGCACCTATTTTCGCCCCGGCACCGTTCTCGAGAGCGCGAGCGCGCCCGCCCCACTTCTCTTCCGGGGGAACTCGTTGAACTCGGTCGGCTAACAGCCGCATCCCTCTCCGTCGCGCTCGCTCGCTCGCACCACCCGGCGCGGCGGCAGGATAATTGGACGACCGAGTGACAATCTGACAGGTGACAACCGCGACACGATTGTA
This sequence comes from Solenopsis invicta, assembly GCF_016802725.1. Lineage (NCBI taxonomy): Eukaryota > Metazoa > Arthropoda > Insecta > Hymenoptera > Formicidae > Solenopsis > Solenopsis invicta. Next base: position 10,551,787 of record NC_052672.1, on the reverse strand, counting down.
ACCGGTCGACAGGCGGGAGCATTCCGATGAGAGACGATGCGAGAATGACTGGAGTGTACGCGCGGAGAAAATTAATCTCTCAAGCTGTATCATCTCCCGGCGCATCATGCGTACTTTAACGCGTATGAACCATTTTGAAAGCGACGTAAACGCACGAGAGATCGAGAGAGTTAGCACGGGCAAAAACATAAAAAATTGCATTTATAATAAATACAAAATGAACAACTTTCAAAATATGTATTTGAATACAAGATACAAAATGCTTTTATATAGAGTATTTAAATACAAAACACTTTTTATATTATTTATACTGAAGATGATCCAAAACTGAGGATTAAAACGCTTATTTGTAATCGCTGATAATATTATATATTATTTTACACGCGAGCATCCAGTGTCGTCTTTCGTGGCATTGGTTTGTACTTTGATTTATTTCCATTGAGCCATTTCTCGTTAGTCAACACTTTTATGTTTTGTATTTAACGTAGCGGCCGTGGCGCAGAGAGTTGAGTGTCTTGCTTTCTGTCCCCAAGATCCGGGTTCAAATCCCATCAGAAACATCTAATTTTATTCGATCGCTGTCTTTCGGAAGGTAATGGCTAAACTTCCGAGGAGTATCTTGCCAAGAGAATCTAAATTAGGCCGTTCGAAACCCCGGCATTTAAACTGTAGGTGCCGTATATCTGTATAAATTGTAAAAAACAAAAAATTGTAAAGAGTGCTGAATGAACGCAAGAAGAAGTTGAATCAAGTAAAGTCTTTACTAACTGTCAGTAAAGACAATTCGAGTCAGTAAAGACTTTGCTTGATTCAATTGCTTCTTCTTGCGTTCATTCAGCACTCTTTACAATTTTTTGCTTTAAAATGACGACAAATAACGTCAGCTCGCTACCTGGACTATTTGCTACGTAGTGTTTAAATAAGATAATTGTGTAATATGATGCGCAGAAAACGGAAAAATAAAGATTCTCTATGAAGAGACAAGCAATGAGAAACTTTAATCTTCAGCCGTTGCGGTTCCAATATTATATCTATTTTCAAGCATCTATTTCAAGTTTGTCCATCTGTAATCTCATTAAAGCATTTGACTTAATATACTGAACTGAATGGTGATCGATCATTACGTCATCCTAGATAATTAATACGGAACACGTGTTCGATGGTCTATAGCGATTCGTAGCAGATAATGATTAAAGCTGAGACGATAATGATTAAAGATGATTATTTTATCAATAATCAATTATCCGATATTATCGATTTTATTTGGATATATAATTAATATATAATTAATATGTGCTTTTGTTTAAGAAAAATAATTTTATAAATTACAAAATTTCTTTTCAGTCAAATGTTTGAAAGAAGTATATATTTCAGTCAGACGATATACTGCAGGTTAAAAATTTGGAAACGCTTCCGATTTTATCGCATCCTACGAGATGTTTCAGTGAACAAATCGTAGAAAAGTTTTCAAATACTCAATTTAAAGAGTAAAAATGGAGCTTCAAATCTGTGTCTTAATTTGGATCTATATTTGATTACTAAATTACGTAAAATCGAAAATGATATTTTTTTTTAATCAATATTTTTGTTTCATTTTGAAGCTGTAGCTTGATGAAACGTCATAGTTACACAAAAGTTAACATACAAATATTTTAAAGTAGGCTTTCTAAAGGTACAATGCCTTTTTAAAAAATTGGTACATTGTTCGCAATAATACTGAATGTTTGAAAACTTATTTTTCATAAAATATTATTTAACTTTAAAACTAAAGGTCTTATTAAAAAAGAAGACACAGAAAAAATATTTGTTATATGCATGATTCACATAAATTTTTTAAAGATTTTTTTTTATACTTAACATTTTATACTTATAACATGTGAGAAACTTGCAAGCATTTCTAAACTTCTGATCGGCAGTGTACATACCTTAAAACGCTGTTTCTCAGTAAAAAATTAATAAAAATACTTATAATTAGTCTAATAACTGTAAAAGTGCCTGCTCAATATGCGTGCAGTTAGACTTTGCACAAAACGCGTATTCAGCTAGAAATTTAACATGCACATTTCCGCGCTGCTGATAGGATTTTTTTTATCTGCCTCTCATTAAAAGGTTCATTCGTTAAACTTTGATAATGAGTAGAACTTGCAATTGTTATTAAATAGAGGTAATGTATCCCATCGGAGATTCAGGGTGCTGATTGTGGAAGAGTAACGCAAAATGCTGCGTTCCTGTTTCGTGCTCTTATTGCTGTTAATAGTAGACATAAATAAACAGTTATCTAGACACGTTGCACAACGTGCCACCGTCGTGCGCGCAAAGCACTCTTCATTCTGGCAAGTCATTAACGGCAAAGACCGTAATTACCGATGGCAAAAGGTCGCTCATCTACCACAAAATTATTAGCTTGTCCGGAACACTCTTGGCTATCCGACTGTAGCGTTTATATTACCGCGACATATAATTGAATTAATTACAAACGTGAGTATCGATGATCACCAATACGAAAACCGTAATCTTGCTTTTCGCAAGCTGGAAGAACAATTTCGTCTTACGAATTCTCTGTTCAATATAAGTCCGAAGATTCGAGATATTGCATGTATTAAATATTAACGGAAATTAGGTTATAATACCGAAATTAATTTTGTAAAAGGTGCCTAATACATATCAATTACGTCGTGAATATGAGATGATGAAAAATAACGTAAGTTTCACGATTCTTGATAGAAGAAAAAAAAAACAAAATTTGCGATACCTATTTAAAATTAAGCAATCCTTTTCTATTTGTCTTTTTTTTCTGCTTCATCGACATCAAAATTTTATCTCATTTCCTTTCCTGCTGTTTAAATTGAATTAATTTCTGACACAATCCTTCCCAGTAATATAACAACTCGGTTATTTCTATTATAAAAGTACATTTCGAAAGCAGAAATTTAGTTCACGTATTGTATTTTTCTTTCTTTTTTTTTATATCGAGCGTTGATATAAGTGATAAAGTTTGCAATGTGTTTGCAATTAATTCGATAACTTCAGCACGAAATAGTACTGCCAATAATCTGCACGGTCGAATAAAATGCGATGAATAATGACGTTGACTCTTTGTCTCATACTTTTGGTTTCGAAGCGTACGCCACGTTTTTTTATTCATAAAATTAACGATTTTTCGCACGTGTTTCCGTGCTTCGTAAAAAGATATGAATCATAATGATATAAGTTCATTTGCAGCAGTAATGATATAATTCAAAAACCAAAGTTTTTCAGTTTAAATATTTTGAATTATTCAGGTTTTATACAGCACATTTAATATTTTGACATAAAAATTTATGTAATCTACTCATTATAGAGGAATAAAAGTTTGATTAGCTCTTCGCTCAATGTATGAATAATAACTAACGATAACTAAAAAAATGATTTTTTAGTTATGCTAATTATGTTATATATTTAAAAAAATGAAAAATAATTAATAATTGGAAATTAGGCTAAAATGTATTGCTTGAAAAAAATTAAAATATTTAGTTCGATACAACTAAATATTAAATTTGTTTAATAATTCTTGGTTAGAAAATTGGAATGGTTGATAAGATTCAACTATACTTTTTTTTTGCAATTAAATAATTATTAAATAAACTCAATGCTTAGATGATCGTATCGACTAAATATTTTAATTTTTTAATAAATTTTTTTTTCAGTGTCGCAAACAAACGATAAGTATATGTCTGTGAACTTTATTTCAGCATTATAATGCATTTATAAAAATTATTCAACAATAAGAAATAAAACTCATAAAATCAAAATGAATAGTTAAAAGGACTCTTAGAGCCGAGTTGGGTGTAAATGCTTGAAAGAATCTAAAATTTGTCTGTAAATCTTAATATTGAACAATCTGTGTAACAACATAAGTAGAGTGCAATGTGAAATAACGGATTACGTTATAATGGAATTTGATACATTATAGACATTTTGGCCGTATATTAAATCTTCAGTGGTGCTTGTAACAAACGTAATCTGTGTAATAACTGTAATTCAACTGTAATTCAACGATCTAACGCATGCCGACGTATCGTGTATTAATGTGTGTGTGTGTGTGTGTGTGTGTGCCTTCACGCATGAAGACTTTTCTTTCCGTTTTTTAACGTGAGCGTGCAATGATCGAGATGACCGATTCTTTTTTTTTGCATGCAGGATTTGCTTGTATCGTCGAGAAGCGGATTGTTGACTGAAAAAATTTAGTATTCAACAGGGGAAAAAATTCATTGTATTCAAAAGAAATTCATTGTATTCAATAATATCTAATGATCTTAAACACGTTCCTCGCGTATCGCTAGCTACTAAAATATTCGTAAAAATACGAAGATACATATCGCGATGTCTCCCTCGGATGCTCGCATTTCTCTGCGGGATCGCGCGCGCGCGTGTTGAAGCGGCTCGTTCTGACGAAGCGTATCGGGATGTAACGGCGCAGAAATTATCGCGAACGCGCGGAACCTGCATGTCACGCTGGCATGCGGTTCTCGGGCGTTCGAGAACCGCGTTGCTTGTAACCAGCCGCGACGAGGATGACGCTTTACACGAGCGCAATACTCGTAACGTTGCTACGCACGCTGCACACGCATGTATGTACACGCGGTGTGCGGCGTCGTCGTATGTAACGCCGCGCGCGCATATAACGAAAACGGCGTGACGAATGTGCATACCGCGGGAGTCCCTGTATCTCGTGTGTCGTCCACGCGTGTGCGATTCTCCGGTGCACGCGACGCGACGTGTGTGCTGTGCACCGTGCGAAACCGAGGCGGCCGATGTATATGCGCCTGTCCGAGAGCGCTGCATGCACGCGCCTGCAATGCAAATCTCCGTGATTACTTGTGCGGTTTACAACCATACGGCCGAAGATCGGCGTATACGGCGTAACCGATCGCCGTAAAGAATATATATACATGCGGGTCGTCTTATCCTTCCCACTGCGAATCTTATAACCCAAGGTCGGCAGAGTGGGCGGGTGCGAGATTATTAATAGCCCTCTGAAGTAACTGATAATGGTTTTCGCAAATTATCAAGGAACGTAAATCGTCCCGTATCGTGCGTTCTCAATGTCGTGATTCCAGTTAATACATACACGGCTTCTCTCTCTTCTTTTTTTTTATTATCTTGCCACGATC